>NC_092349.1:41381923-41591267 GCF_963676685.1 Mytilus edulis | reverse complement strand
ACACGGGCATAGCGAACGAGCTGTGAAATATAAACACCGTAAGATGGTGCCAAAGGAACATCACCATCTAATAAAGGGCTGCGCTTTAGCGCATGATACGCCCGTTGCTCTTTTAACTTGTCTTTTATGCTTTAAATGAATTTATATGATCAACTAGAAATAGTGTGAGCCCTGTCAAATACCCCCCCCCCCCCCAAATAATAAATAAAAATGCACAAAAAAATTGGCACTATTAAGGCTACCTCAAATTTAACTAAGCTTGTTGTCTTTAATTTTTCATCCATACATAAAATTTTGTGAAAGTGTTGGTTATTGTCCCAAAATTGGAAAAATACCCCCTTTTTTAAGCATAAAAATTCATAACACGGAAATGTAAAATCTGAAATTTATAAAAATTGAAAGGGAGCTTACATCAATAGATATAAACAATTCACCAAAGTTTCATGGACATTGGTGAAAGCCTTTTTGAGTTATTGTCCGAAGTGTTAAAAATCACCCTTTTTTTATGAATAAAGCCCCATAAATCCAAAACTTAAAATCTGAAATTAAAAAAAAACGAAAGGGAGCTTACATCAATAGATATAAACAGTTCACCAAAGTTTCATGGACATTGGTGAAAGCCTTTTTGAGTTATTGTCCGAAGTGTTGAAAATCCCCCCTTTTTTATGAATAAAGCCCCATAAATCCCAAACTTAAAATCTGAAATTAAAAAAATTGAAAGGGAGCTTACATCAATAGATATAAACAATTCACCAAAGTTTCATGGACATTGGTGAAAGCCTTTTGAGTTATTGTCCGAAGTGTTGAAAATCCCCCCTTTTTTATGAATAAAGCCCCATAAATCCAAAACTTAAAATCTGAAATTAAAAAAAAACGAAAGGGAGCTTACATCAATAGATATAAACAATTCACTTAAGTTTCATGGAAATTGGTGTAGGTGTTTTTGAGTTATTGTCCGAAGTGTGGACGACGGACGGACGGACGGACTGACGGACGTACGGACAACGGTATACCATAATACGTCCCGTCCCGGGCGTATAAAAATGGAAAATTAACAATAGGGAACGAAAAATCGTCCCTTTTGTCGTAAATTTTAGTGTGGAGTTTCCCGTTAAAAACCGAAATATCTAAATCCAGGAAAGGACAGTTATTACCGAATAAATTTGATTCATTTAAAGTAAATTCCTTGGGGTAAATTTCAACAGTATATTGAGAAAATTCTTGATTATTTAATGAAAAAATATCATCAAGATAACAGTAAGTGTTGTCTATCCTGTAGATTCTATAGTATTTAAAACATTGCATCATCAGGGCTAGAAATATATTTCAATTGTGTTCTTTGCACTTTAAAACTTCTTATTAACAGTTAATGTGCTTGTGTGAAGATTATTTAATTTAGTGTTGTCTTGAATACAATCCTGTTTACACAAACCTGTTGTTAAATGAAATTGGATACCCAGCTGCATTTACCATATATAACTATAACATATATGATTAAATCTATGGAGGATCTCCACCTCCCTACTCATTGAAAACTATCATTCTCCATTGACAATAATATCTTGGTGTAAATTGTACAGCCAGTCGGGGTAAACACCCTCAATGTGTATTGTGTACATATCTGCATGTTTTGATGATTAAACTGTTTAATTTTATTTGCACTAGTTGGTATAAATATGTTGATTAAGTGATATAAAAAAATTATTGAGTTGATGAAAGTACTATTCATCACAAGTATATCATTTAAACCACACCCTTCAAATTACATTGTATATGTAAAATTTCCTTCTTGTCAAATTATTTTCATACATAAAACATGTAAAATATACAAAACATACAAACCTGTTTTCCTATTGAACATTTTCAATCAAATTAAAATTTCCTGACAATTTTTACATGTTCATTATTATAAAACATGTGATACAATTTTTGGGGAAGTATTAAAAGATAGAACAGATACTGACTAACTTGATGTTTAATAGATTTCCTTTATGCAATATTTCATAATAATATATCAATTATTCAACCAAAGCTGATCATAAATTATTAAAAGTTGTATAAATCTCCATGTGTTTGATTCAGGTGTATAAACTCACTGAGTTCATTTAAACATGTATAAATCCCCAGAGTGCTTCATTCAGAGGTATATAAATCCCCAGTCAGGGGCGGATCAAGGATTTTCGGTTAGGGGGGGGGGGGGGGGGGGGGTGGGGGGCGCAAACTAAAATTTCCGCCGAGCGGATTGAGGCGAGTTTTTTTTGAAGGTATTATTATCGAATATTATTGAAATATTCTTCTAGAGAGGGTGCAATGTAGATATCTTGCCAAGCGTGGCGAGAAATAAATATTTTGTGGTAAAATTAGCGAGAAATTTAAGTTTCAAGCTAAACCCGCATAAATCCACCCCTGACAATTTGTAATCACTCTAATAAACAAGAAATCTGCGAGCTTCTATTCATTGACTCAATAATAGCTCACCGACCAATATAAGATTTTGAAAACAAGAATTTCTACTTTTGCAAGCGATTTTTAATTGTCTTTTCTTAATTTTTTTTTCTTTTATTTCCGGAGGTCGTGTCAAACTACCGCAAACCTGTAAAATCAGAATGAGGTCCTTGCGAAGATATGTTTATTTTCGTGGGATCCTATGTAATACGGTAGTACGGGTTGGGGGCCTTCACCGTTTATGCATGCTTCGGCAAACTTTACAGGTTGAAAGTGAGAAACATTTATTGATATCGTACAGAGATGTTAAACAATGATACAAATTAATAAACGAACCTTTCGCTTGAACCAGTATTCCTATCTTTCATTAAGAAAGAATTTACACAGGACTGTTTTCTTGGCCCTGCCATAATGAAATAACCAACCCAATCGCGGGTAGGGCACTTTCGCCTACTTCGTGGGAAAGTGAGGTAGGGTTGTTTTTGAACTTATCAAAGCAATTGTTTATAAAATACGCAACTACCATGTCACATTGTTTTACTTGAACTGCTAAAAGCCTATGATATTTTTTTCACCAAACGCAGTACCGCGATGAAGTATAATATATTTATAGAACTTATAAATAAACCGTAGGTCAGTTTATTAGTAATCACGTTGATTCTGTTAAACTTACTGTTTTATATACTTCTTTGAATGTTAAAACAGACGCAATGCGACGAGATTAATATTCGTCATCTGTTCAGATACTTTATTGAGCTGAGGACAACCTATGCTTTGCAAATTTTAGGGGGGGGGGGGGCGCACGCCCGCCACGCCCCCGCCTAAATCCGCCCCTGCCAGTGTTTGATTGAGAGTTGCATAGATCTCCATGGGTTTCATTTAGAGGTGTATAAATTCCAAAAGTGTTCAATTCAGAGGGGAATAAACTCTCAGAGTGTCTCTTTCAGAGGTGTAAAAATCCTGAGTGAGAGAACGTTTCATTCGGAGGCTCACCCTTGCATCATTTCTTTCTCTCAAACAGTCACTGAACAATGATATGAGGTCAAGGACAATGAAGATATGACCTGATTGTAATCTCTAAGACTTGCATTCTGCCACTTTCAATGGAGTGAGTTTAAAAAAAAACATCAAGGCAAATGTATAAACAGACAGAATAAAGTTGAAAGATGTCCCTTCTAATTTATTCAGAGGTGTTCTTTAAAACAGATGTCCCTTTTTGAAAGAATCAGCATAAGATATTTTCTTGCATAGCCTTAAAAGATTTAACATGTTTCAATTTTTTGTTGCATAGCCTATATGATATAATATTTCATTTTTTTTATTGATTGTCAATAACTGCTAGATGAATTCATTTGAATAATAAGTCCTATTGGTTACATGATTAAGGATTCATTACCTGTTGATGTAGACACACACACCTGTATACATCATGTACATGTACACCTGTTGCAGTAATTTTATCTTTTCTTGTTTTAAAATAAGCCAGTTAATGACAATATATACACTTAATTGCCTTTTGTGTTTTTCAATAACTTCAGATAGAAAAATAAACTTTCATAAATTACAATGCAAGAAAAGGAATAGAGGTATTGTGCATTATCTATGTGCCTGTTTCCTAAGGAGCCATAAAATGTGTCATATCAATGCACCGGTAATATCCACATTGGTCAATGAAAACAAGTTGCATACATAATTAGAATACAACAGTGTCTGCTTCAAACGCTTCAGTGGTATGGGATCAAATTTAGCCTTCTTTTCAAATGCCCCTAAAAGCTCCTGATATCAAACTTCATTAAATAAAGTATGTATTCTTAGGAAATTTATTGAATTTAATTATGCCTGCAGATAGTGACAATATCAAACTACAGTAAGTGAGTTGCCTTATTTACAATGGTATCAACACTTTTCTCATGTATTGTGTGTTTCTTCTCTCTTGTGTATGTTATGTTTGTATTTTAACATGTCAGGGTTTCACTTTTTGCAATAAAGAAAGTTTATAATTATCAAGAACATAAAAAAATCATTAAAGAAAGGACATTTCAAAAACATGTGGACCCACTCATCAAAACAGGGCATTTTAAACTCAACATTTGAAATACAGACTATTCCTACATCTAACAAATTCTTAAACACTTCAAAAACTAGAGGCTCTCAAGACTTTTCTTGGGTTTTTGAAATTATATAAAAAAAAGATAAAATTTGACTACAAAGTAACAACACTTGGACAGCACCTCAAAAGGAAAGGAACAAACATGTTTGGTTTCATTCAATTCAATGGTTCTCTATAAGAAGAAATTTGTATGTATTTTCCATAGGGTCCTATGTTAAACTAATTTCCCCGTTGGCGGCCATCTTGGATGATGGATCAGCTAAAAAGCAACAAAACTTGGTCAGCACCTCATAAGGAACATTCATGCTACATGTATGTTTGGTTTCATTCCATTCAGTGTTTCTCTATAAGAAGTCATTTGTATGCATTTCCCATAGGGTCCTATGTTAAACTAAGTCCCCTGCTAGCGGCCATCTTGGATGATGGATCGGCTACAAAGTAACAACACTTGGTCAGCACCCCATAAGAAACATTCATGCTATGTTTGGTTTCATTCCATTCAGTGGTTCTCTAAAAGAAGAAATTTGTATGTATTTTCCATAGGGTCCTATGTTAAACGACGTCCCCCGCTGTGGCCATCTTGGATGATGGATCGGCTACAAAGTAACAACACTTGGTCAGCACCTCATAAGGAACATTCATGCCATGTTTGGTTTCATTCCATTCAGTGGTTCTCTAGAAGAAGTTCAAAATGTAAAAAGTTAACGACGATGACGGACGACAAGTGATGAGAAAAGCTCACTTGGCCCCGTGGGCCAAGTGAGCTAAAAATGACAACTAATAAATCAGTCTAAATGAAGTGGATGTAATTTGAGCAAAACACATACTGTACTTTCACTTGTTAATTATATTTAACTTTTACAAACAATTTTTTCTCATACTAACAAACATCATTTTTATGTCCTCACCAACACTATTTTCCTTTTAATTCTACATATGCTGGACACAATACCCTTATTTTTCTAAAAAGTGAATAGAAAAAACTTAGTTTCCTCTACAATTCTATTAAATATACACATACTTTTTATATCTATATACAACCATAATTCATTACCATAACTTAAAACTTTTCAAAAGTAAATGGATCATTTAAGGTGGTACCCAACACTTTCACTAAAATTAATTTGGCTCGTTTAATTTTCATAAAATTTTCTCAAAATATTAATTTTGAACCAACTGTTTTGTCAGAAAAATTACACTGGTTACATAGCAGTTTGACAAAAATCAATTTTGATCATTGAAAAGCTTAATATTCCCTTTACAACACAACGTAATTAAAACGTTTAGCTGACTTTACAGAGTTATCTCCCTGTAGTGTTAGGTACCACCTTAATACATCAAAGTTTACTAACAGCGACATTATTACCTTCTGTTATTTACCCAGATGAGGAAAGAAAACTGAATGTCTTAAATAAATGAGTAATACCCTAAACCTACAGTTACAAGAGACTGAGTAAAATACTTAGTATACTAACCTTGTTGGCCCATGCCTGGTGAGCCCTGCATTGCCAGATTCTGTAGGGCATTAATAGGGTCCTGCATGCCGACCTGAGGCATTCCACCAGGTGCTGCTCTCCTTTCTCTTTGAGAATCTGTCAAAATACAAGGTAAATCAGATTGAGAAACAATCATCATGTTTTATCAATCTCTGGCATCAAGTGTAATTTGTTTCTACACAAATCTTTCTAAACAAACTTTTTCATTGATTTTAACATTTTCCTCATAACAATGCTTTCAGAACATTAATTTTCTAATTTTCGTAACTGTGAATGATTGGCAGTATCATGCTTTGCCAATTTTTGCAAACAAAACTATTTTATATTTTCTAAAAACAATCTCTCATTCATCAAGTGTTTATAGATTTCCAGCTCTGCATTTTTATAAATTTATAGATCCTGTAAAACATTATTTTTAGGTTAAATGCAGTGTTTTTAACTGTCAAAGTTTGTTTTATATTGGCATATTTCATGAGGCATTGTGTTTTTCATAAATATAAATTTGACTTATAGAATCCATTAATTGAAAGAAGTGGGTTTTTCATCTTTTTTCAAAGATGATTTCCTCATCAAATCTATTTGGTTTCAGCTGAATAACACTAAGGTTTTGGACTGTTGCACTTGTAGTAATTTGTTCATCTAAATACATATTGACTGGCTTCTTACAGTTTGAATATGAGAGAAGAGCTGTTGTTCTCAAACAAGAAAAATTGTATGTTACTTCTTGTTTAAAAAAATAAATGAAAAAAAAGCACTATGTCAATCAATATGTGATTTGATTGAAATTAAAACTCAATACATAATATTTCATCACTCAACATGAACAAACTTCTCTGTTTTATTGTATGTCCTTTAATCCAAGGACCATTATTGAACAGTTGAAAAAGTAAAAAAAGTCTGGTCAATTGAGGGATACATTTTACAAAGAATGGTTCATTGAGGGATACAATTATAAAGAATGGTCCATTTTATAAGGGTTGCTAGTATATTTAAGAATGGTCCATTTAGGAATGTTTTTATAAAGAATGTGTAGGATAAAAAATAATGCACCAAACAAGAATAACTGCAGACATGGGCATGATTCAGTTATTTGTCTTCCTTATACTAAGTTATAGTTTCAACTATTAAAATTCATAGCTAAACATACTTTGTCATCATAATTTGGATGATTTAGAGGTCAAACCACATGTATAGCATTATTATGATGTAACTTATCAATTTCAATGATCTTTTCCTTACAACATACAATTGCTCTAGGCTGAATAACGTTTGATGTTGTCTCTTGACTATATATAGAGTGTACCAAAATGGGAGCAGGGTTGTTAAACATTTCAGGAAAACAAAATCTTATTTCTATTTTTCTTTCATGATAACCAAACCTTCATTATAAAGATCAGGCTTTCATGCTTCAAAAAAATAATAGTAAAGCTTTCATTTACAGTCTGTACCAAATACATATGTTGTAGGATCAAATCTTCCTACTTCTACCCAGATAATAAATTCAATAAAACAATACAGTTCTACCAACAGTTTTTGTTCAATTTTGTCTATCAGACAAACATTACAAATGTAGAACATGTTGTATTTAATAATTTAATGACATTTAACTTCTAAGCACAGTTGATACTAATGGTGGAAAAATATAAAATCAAGTCTATATGATGCATAGATGGACTTGTTTTTTTTTTTAAATAAGTTGTTATTGGCTTAGAACCTAAGCTGTCAGTAACTGCAAGTACTCTCAGATTTGTACTTTAAGTGTCTTAGCGTTGTTGGGATATACCAGTTACCTGGACACGTCCACTCAGTGTTTTTGTTATATATATTTCTATTTGTATTCTTCTGATGAGTTAAGCCTTTTTCAACTGATATTTATAGTTTGTTCTTATGTTGTACTGTTACACCACTGCCACAGGTTAGCAGAGGGTTGGGCACCAGCTAACATGTTTAACCCTGCCACATTTGAATTGTGCCTCAGTCCCAAGTCAGGAGTCTGTAATTAAGTAGTTGTTATTTGTTGCTGTTGATCATATGTGTTGTTTGTTTAATTATTGTTTTCTACAGTTCTTGAATTTTTCTGTTGCACCACTGTCCCAGGATTAGGGGGGAAGGTTGGGCACCAGCTAACATTCTGTATGTGCCTGTCCCAAGTCAGGAGTCTGTAATTCAGTGAATGACATTTGTTGCTGTGTTATATATTTGTTTTTAGTTCATCATTTCATCACAAGTTAAAAGTGTGAACCCTCAGATAATTAATAAGACAGTGTTATGGGTTTTGCTCAATTGTGTGTCATTTGGTCTCTGGTGGATAGTTGGCATTGGCATCAGGTTATGATAATTGAGATTAAAATGGCAGGAAAACTAAGTATACATTATGCATGTATGTGCCTGTCCCATGTCATGAGCCTGTAATTCAGTGGTTGTCGTTTGTTTATGTTTTACAATTGTTTTTTCGTTTATAAAAATGAGGCTGTTAGTTTTCTCATTTCAATTGTTTTACATTGTTATTTTGGGGCCTTTTGTAGCTGACTATGCGGTATCAGTTTTGGTCATTTCTGAAGGGTGTACCGTGTGACCTATAGTGGTTAATTTCTGTGTTATTTTGGTCTCTTGTGGAGAGTTGTCTCATTGCCTGATTGGCAATCATACCACATCTTCTTTCTTATATATACATTGGTAAGAACCATACTTTGTGCTAAAAAAAAATTTTCCACCTATAATTAATATGAAAAATGTGCAAACAACTGTGTTTAATACTGATTTCCACAAAGTCTATAACAATATTGGCTTCCATTACAAATTTGTTGCCATTTTCCACCTATAATAATGTTCCTATAAGTATGTGCTTATCACATATTTACATAATGTCTAGGGTTGTACAAGCTTCAGAACTAAATATTCCTATGGTTTCTTTTCCATCAGACTGTAAATTATTTAATGAGGAATAATCTAATAGTCTATTGCTAGAGGTAAATATCTATAAAGTCAAGAGTTCACTTTTGTAGGATCAGATTGTCATGCATTATCATAGAACCAGATGCTCCGCAGGGCGCAGCTATATACGACCGCAGAGGTTGAACCCTGAACAGTTGGGGCAAGTATGGACACAACATTTAAGCTGGATTCAGCTCTTAATTTGGATTGTGATTAAATAGTTGACACAGCATAGGTTTCTGACACAAAATGAATGTGGTCTAATGAACTTAAAATATTTGTTTTGCCTTTGAGCAATTCACTATGCTGTTGAATATTAATCCTCTCAAAAAAACGTTTGAAGAAATTTTCTTTTTATTTATGAAATCTGAAATGAGAAAAATTTACCCCCCCCCCCCATTTTTTTTCACATCCCCTTTTCCCTTTTTCCAAAACTGATCTCAATTCAAATTTCTAATGGAGTTTGCAACAATAACTACTCATTTAAATACATCATAAAATATTAAAATGTAATATAAAGTGCTTGTTATCACTGAATGGTAAAGAGTGTTTTAATTTATCAGTTGGTAGTAAAAGTGAATATACATTGTATATTGTATAAAACAATGATTTAAGTTGATTCAACTACTATTCTGGACAAAGAAAGATAACTCCAATCAATTGAAAATTTCTTGCTATTGCACAATATTGTGCAATTAGATATTTCTTGCTATTGCGCAATACTGTGCAATTGAAAATATTTGCTATTGCACAATACTGTGCAATTGAAGATTTCTTGCTATTGCGCAATACTGTGCAATTGAAAATTGCTTGCTATTGCACAATACTGTGCAATTGAAGATTTCTTGCTATTGCTGAATACTGTGCAATTCAAATTTTCTTGCTATTGCACAATACTTAATATAATAATTTGGGATCCTGATTTGAACCAACTTGAAAACTGGGCCCATAATCAAAAAATATGTTTAGATTCAGCATATCAAAAAAGCCCAAGAATTCAATTTTTGTTAAAATCAAACTAAGTTTAATTTTGGACCCTTTGGACCTTAATGTAGACCAATTTGAAAACGGGACCAAAAATTAAGAATCTACATACACAGTTAGATTCGGCATATCAAAGAACCCCAATTATAAAATTTTTGATGAAATCAAACAAAGTTCAATTTTGGACCCTTTGGGCCCCTTATTCCTAAACTGTTGGGACCAAACCTCCAAAAATGAAACCCAACCTTCCTTTTATGGTCATAAACCTTGTGTTTAAATTTCATAGATTTCTATTAACTTATACTAAAGTTATGGTGCGAAAACCAAGAATAATGCTTATTTGGGCCCCTTTTTGGCCCCCTTTCCTAAACAATTGGGACTAAAACTCTTAAAATCAATCCCAACCTTCCTTTTGTGTTCATAAAACTTGTGTTTAAATTTCATTGATTTCTATTTACTTATACTAAAGTTATTGTACGAAAACCAAGAATAATGCTTATTTGGGCCCTTTTTTGGCCCCTAATTCCTAAACTGTTGGAACCAAAACTCCCAAAATCAATCCCAACCTTCATTTTGTGGTCATAAACCTTGTGCCAAAATTTCATAGATTTCAATTTACTTAAACTTAAGTTATACAAATGTAGTGCGAAAACCAAGAAAATGCTTATTTGGGCCCTTTTTGGCCCCTAATTCCTAAAATGTTGGGACCAAAACTCCCAAAATCAATCCCAACCTTCCTTTTGTGGTAATAAACCTTGTGTTAAAATTTCATAGATTTCTATTCACTTTTACAAAAGTTAGAGTGCTAAAACTAAAAGTATTCGGACGAATTAAAATTTTTGCGGTCGTATAAAAACTCTGATAACCAATTTTTTCTATTTGAAAGAAGTGCATTTTTCTTCTTTCTTTTTTTTTAAAATGAACTGAACATGATGAGTGATCTGTATACAGGTTTCAGCAATGTTATGGCGGTTTAAAAGTGCACAATAAACCATTCTTAAGGACATTCTCCTCCAATCTCTACAAGTAAATTTTAAATATTTAAAAAGCAGGTTTAATTCAGTCTCGTGTTTTACATTAAAAAATTGAAGTCTCAGTTGAGAAATATTGCATCCCACTCAATGTAGTTGGAGAATTTTCCATGTAATACTTGAAGACTGGACACTACTTATTCACCCCTAAATCAAAGTTTCTATAGAGTAAACAATAGTTGGTAGTTTTGTCAGCACACATTTATAGATACAAATGATATTACAATATTTCTTCAGATTTCCAAAGAACAGCTGTAAAATGATCAACAGCTACCAAAGAGTTCAGCTTACATAGTCTTGAAACTTCATGAAGTGATTAATTTTCAAGAGTTTACTCTGAAGGTCTCACTGTTATTGACTTGAAATGGCATAGGCGGATCCAGGGGGGCCCTTGGGGGCCCGGGCCGCCCCTTTCCTGGGAAAAATTTGATTGATTATATAGGGAATCATTGAAGCATAACTGGAGCGTGCCCCCCCTTAGGTCAGTCAACAGGGGGAAAAGTTCTGGATCCTCCACTGAATGGTGAGTTGTTTTAGTATGAGTATACGTAGGGATTGTGTCCTGAATTTTTATGCATCATATCCTTTCTTTCCCATGATTTATTAGAGCTCACAGTAATTTACCCTTTCCATTTTCATCTATAATACTAAAATTACGAGGTCCAATTTGCCAGCCGTCATCACGTAAAAACGACGAATCAAAGAATCCAACTTTATATACAACTAATATAGTACTAAGGTGTAGATTAAAAATTACACCACTCCAGGCCCTTTTGTTTTCCACGTAATTAATATTGCCAATAATTAAGAAGTTCCGGGTTGAGTCCGATACCGATACCAATAGTATATTCACCTGTTACCTATTACCTTATCTGTACGTTCCGCATCTGACAGGCGCACCAACAAACGGTGTATTCAGGATTAATATGCTATATACACGGGTCAGTATTATAGATAGGACAATGCTGTTGATTAAAAAATACTCCATTCCAGGACCTTTTGTTTTCCAAATAATTAATATTACCAATAATTGATAAGTTCCAGTTCGACGGGTTCAAACAGAAAGATTTGAAAGCAGAGAAAACTGTGTATCTTATAATCGGCATGACTTTATCAGATGACAATACTAATACCAAAATAATGCTTGCGCATAGTTATATACTTTAATTCAGTCACGGACCCGCGATATCACGGGTGTGTTCTAGTGTTATATAAAATTGAGAATGGAAATGGGGAATGTGTCAAAGAGACAACAACCCGACCAAATAAAAAACAACAGTAGAGGGTCACCAACATGTCTTCAATGTAGCGAGAAATTCCCGCACCTGGAGGCGTCCTTCAGCTGGCCCTAAACAAATATATACTAGTCCAGTGATAATGAACGCCATACTAATTTCCAAATGGTATACAAGAAACTAAAATTAAAATAATACAAGACTAACAAAGGCCAGAGGCTCCTGACTTGGGACAGGCGCAAAAATGCGGCGGGGTTAAACATGTTTGTGAGATCTCAACCCTCCCCCTATACCTCTAACCAATGTAAAAAAGTAAACGCATAACAATACGCACATTAAAATTCAGTTCAAGAGAAGTCAGAGTCTGATGTCAGAAGATGTAACAAAAGAAAATAAACAAAATGACAATAATACATAAATAACAACAGACTACTAGCAGTTAACTGACATGCCAGCTCCAGACTTCAATTAAACTGACTGAAAGATTATGATTTCATCATATGAACATCAGGCACAATCCTTCCCGTTAGGGGTTTAGTATCATACCATCATAACATATATGAGAAGAACATAACCCGTGTCATGCCAACAACTGTTTTTAGAATAAATGTGTTTAGTTCCGATGCAAAGACCTTATCAGTGACTCAATATTAACGCAAAAATATGCAATCTTTAATGACTTGACAACAGTATCGTAATTATATCCCTTCTTAATAAGTCTATTCAAAGGTTTTGTAAGTTTCTGAGGTGAATACTGACACCTTTGTGCTTTATAAAGAATATTTCCATAAAAAATTGGATGTGAAATACCTGAACGTATTAGAAGTCTGCATGTTGAGCTATATTACGTTATGTATGTCTCTAATGTACTAGATTCATGACAAAAATAACCATACTAGAATCAAACTTTTATTTAGTACTGTGTGGATTCATTTATTTTGTGGGTACCAGAATTTAAGTGGATTGGGTACACATTTTATGGATATTTCATTTCCTGGTTTTGCCTAAGTCAGCATACACTTTAAGTTAGCCTGTAGCAAATCTGTGCTTCAATCAACAGCAAAATATTTGATTTTAACCTATACCCCCAAAATTTCTGGAAATTTGTATTTATGGATAATAATGAATCCACAATTAATGTGAAGGACAGATTTTTTTTCAGTGCTTATCCAGTGAACTTTGGGGTATCACAATAGCAATGGCCAAAACAGTTTACCAAATTGCAGTTAGATTTCTTCTCCAACTAACTGATCAACTGGTAAAATGTTTTAGCAGATTGCTCAAGTGAAATGTTGTTAGTATGAAGTGAGTGCTGTGAAATCAAAAGTAATACTTACCATCCAGATATCTTTGTCATTTGTTTCAAACACAAAAATGACTTACTATAGTATGAGTCACTGAATAAGAAGGTCTAATTTTGACATGGAAACTTCTATCATAAATAGATTTTATAAATAAATAGTTCAAACCATTGTTTTGTAGATGTATATTTTATAGCTTTGTCTTCTAAGACAAAGTTATTGTGTAATTATGATTCGTATAATATTTTCTATACACATTACTGATCTGCTGGCATTAAAGGGAAATATTTTTATTGAGTTATTGTACACTAAAAAATTAATCAATGATACCTGGCTTCTGATTTTGCCTACAATTTTTTTCAAAATTTTAATCATCTTAAAAATAAATTTCATTGTTTCTTTTCAAAACAGAGGAAAAAAGTTTAATAATCATAAAAGTAATGTTACAAACAAATTAAATGAGGAAAGTTGATATTTGTCAGACAAAAATTGTGACAACATTTTGCTGATTTTCAGTAATGTAAATTATTTCCCTTTAATGGTAGCAGATAAGTAATTGCTTTAGAAAAAAAATCCAAATTACAATTATGCACTTACTTGTTGTTGAAAAACGGAGCTATTAATTAGACTTACAAAACAATGTTTTCAACTATTTATTTATAAAATCTATTTATGATAGAAGTTTCCATGTCAAAACTAGACCTTCTTATTCAGGGACTCATACTATAGTAAGTCCTTTTTATGTTTGAAACAAATGACAAAGATATCAACTAACTGGATCTGGATGGTAAGTATTACTTTTGATTTTATAGCACTCACTTCATACTAACAACATTTCACTTGAGCAATCTGCTAAAATATTTTACCAGTTGATCAGTTAGTTGGAGAAGAAACCTAACTGCAATTTGGTAAACTGTTTTGGCCATTGCTATTGTGATACCCCAAAGGTCACTGGATAAGCACAGTAAATAAAATAACATGTTTTAGTGTTATCACTTCATGCAGATCATTCACATGGCTTAACATAGAAACATCATAATCATTCACATGGCTTAACATAGAAACATCATATCAATGTAATAACCATAATTAATAAAATGTCATTGGTGACACATATACTTGTCTGCTGTAACAGTACTGTTTACATCAGCATTATTTCTGTAAATCATCTCAGTCAATATATGACATCTGTCTCAATATTTGTTCATTGATGCTTTCAGAGTCTTCATTTTCTTTTTCTTTTTTAAATCTTAGTCCACTATGATTTGGAACATAATTCAAGGTTAAACATAAATGATTGTAATGGGCAATGTTTGATCCAGATTCATAATGCAGTTAAAAAGAGATGGTCCTCGCATAGATACAACCTTTAAAATACGATAGCAATGTATGTATCATGAACAACTTTGTCAAATGTCAGAAATACATTCAAGTCCATTAGCAATCCTAAAAGCAGGATTTATAGTCAAACCAATTTTTCAGTTCAAGCTCAGTATTTTTTTATTTTACTTATTACACTAAATCATCATTCGCATCCATGCAAGATAGTGTATTCTTATCAACTATAGACACACCATTTATACAAGCAGAGCATTCATTAACAAGAGGTCCGAGAACACAATTATTTCGTAGTGCATTTCTTTTAGAACATAAATGAAAATTAAAAAAATCCCACCTGCGCTTTCTCAAAGAAACTTTTACAGTGTGTTGTACTACTTTTGGGGAAAAATTATATCAAAATTATAGAAAACTTCATCAGCTTTACTCAAAATATGGACAATTTTATGTTTAGGGCGTCTTGAAATCTTTTGACAGCTTCCGAAGTGCTAATTTTCAACCTTTTTCAGCTGGACCAAATCACTACTTTCCTTTAAAATTCTGGACCCAAATTTTTTTACAGTGTAATTTCATCCCCCTACTTGCAATTTGAGGCATTAAACATGGAGAAATAAATTTGGAAGGGGTATACAAATTAATGGCAAGTAACCCACTGTCAACACTAGGGACTATATTCGTGAACAACGAAAATCAAGGGACGACAATTGTGGTCTCGGACCAAGAGTTTATATAAATTAACAAATAAACAATTATTATACAACAGCTTGGCAAAACGGGTCAAGTAGGATAAGGCTGGAAATTTGGACTTCCAAAGAAAAAGAATGTATGTTTGAACAGGGCATCTATACTATTAAACGAGAAGACCTCATTTTGGGTGTCGCTTCTCTTCTTTCCACAATAAATTAATCAACACGCCTCTGTGTCCTATAGGTACAGTGCATAGTCGCATTTGTCATCCATTCATAAGATTATTCAGATTGAGTTATTTTGGGAGAAAAACGAGAAAAAAGGCATCCGGATATTGTCCCGTCATTGGATGAAATTTTAAGTCAGATTAGACTTCCGGTTTGCGTTTTTCTGTATACTTTGAACATACATATACAAAGAATAAAGTGTATTTTCAGAACTCTATCTGCTATCATTTTCAAGTTTACTATCTACGGCGGTCACAGAGTTTATTAAATAGAGAGAGTCTGTATTCCATATCAATGACCACCATGGATCGATTAGTAAACTTAGAATTTACTATCTACGGCGGTCACAGAGTTTATTAAATAGAGAGAGTCTGTATACTTATACTATTAAACGAGAAGACCTATGATTTTGGGTGTCGCTTCTCTTCTTTCCACAATAAATTAATCAACACGCCTCTGTGTCCTATAGGTACAGTGCATAGTCGCATTTGTCATCCATTCATATGATTATTCAGATTGAGTTATTTTGGGAGAAAAACGAGAAAAAAGGCATCCGGATATTGTCCCGTCATTGGACGAAATTTTAAGTCAGATTAGACTTCCGGTTTGCGTTTTTCTTTATACTTTGAACATACATATACAAAGAATAAAGTGTATTTTCAGAATTCTATCTGCTATCATTTTCAAGTTACTATCTACTGCGGTCACAGAGTTTATTAAATAGAGAGAGTCTGTATATCATATCAATGACCACCATGGATCGATTAGTAAACTTAGAATTTACTATCTACGGCGGTCACAGAGTTTATTAAATAGAGAGAGTCTGTATACTTATGTGTGTATACTATACCAATGACCACCATGAATCGATTAGTAAACTTAGAATTGAAAGTAAATACACTATATTTATATAGTTACTGTAATGAATGTTCATAATATACAGATAAGCGCTAAAAATATTCATGTGAACTTTTGATACCTTGTCTAAAATTCTCCAGTCATTAAATCTTTTACAAAATTCATTGATTACAAAAAAAAGAAGATGTGGTATGATTGCCATGTTGAGACAACTCTAGATAAGCGCTAAAAATATTCATGTGAACTTTTGATACCTTTTCTAAAATTCTCCAGTCATTAAATCTTTTACAAAATTCATTGATTACAAAAAAAAAAGAAGATGTGGTATGATTGCCATGTTGAGACAACTCTCCACAAGAGACCAATATGACACAGAAATTAACAACTATAGGTCACCGTACGACCTTCAACAACGAGCAAAGCCCATACCCCATACTCGGCTTTAAAAGGCCCCAGACTGACAATGTAAAACAATTCAAACCAGAAAACTAGCGGCCTTATTTATGCACAAAAAATGAACGAAAAACGAATATGTAACACATAAACAAACGACAACCACTGAATTACAGGCTCCTTACTTAAATGTTCATAACATACTAAATGTATGTTCATATTGAAATTGATAGAAAACCAAAAATTGGGAATTTTGGAAATAATGACCTATGACTTATGATACTTTTGCTGAAATTCTCCAGTCATTCAATATTTTACAAAATTCTTCCAACAACACTTTACATACTTTAAACTACGCTCTGAATGACCGCGATTTCGCGGGTGTGTTCTAGTAACTATTATGTTGCCTTGATTGTTGAAAAGATTACCTCAAATTTCATAAATTTCTATTTACTTATACTAAAGTTTTTATCAGGAAACCATCTGTCTTCGGACGTTGCTGATGACGACAAGAACGTGAACCCAATATACCACTGCAAAAATGTTTTGCGGTCGTATAAAAAATGAAACCCTGATTAAGCAATTGGAAATATGTCATGTATTTTCTCTCTAAAAATCAATGATGGATTGATTAAGGGGGCTGGGGCCAGGGGGCACAGCCCCCTTTTGTGGGCTGTTTTTAAAAATAGGGAAAATAAGGAATAACTAAAGTATGAATGGAGTGGGTCCCCTCTCATGCAGTCAGAGCCCCCCCCCCCCCCCCCTATATAATAATTTCTTGATCCAGCCACTGTAAATGACATATAGAATAGATTTACTATAGTGTTATATAGTTTGTTTTATCAAACTAACAAATGTTTTAAGATGTCAACAGTATTCATTTAACCATCCATCATAATATATATCTATTATTGTGTTTTATCCTTGACCAGAAGTGACCTCTATAGTACTACTTATATAATTTGATGGTAATTGAATGGGTGATGGCTTTGGATTTCTATTTATTGTAAACTCAGAATTAAAGAAAATCTCCCTTGTTAAAGAGTATACATTAATAATTTTTGTTTTTTTTTTAAAGATTTGAGGTTACTCATCACCTATTTTCATGATGTCTACAGTATGTCAGTCTGTTGCTATCTAAACTTAAACTTAATTCTTTTGAAACCCAACTCTTAGAAGCAAGAATCAAGTAGAATTTTAGACAGCTTAATGTATAGATACAAGAAGATGTGGTATGAGTCCCAATGAGACAACTCTCCATCCAAGTCACAATTTATAAAAGTAACCCATTATAGTTCAAAGTACAGTCTTCAATTCGAAGCCTTCGCTCACACCAAACAGCAAGCTAGCTATAAAAGAGCATATAATATGACATTAAAAGCTCTGTGAGTGAACTACTTTGATGTTTCAAATTTTCATGCATCCTAAATGTACCTCTTATATAATGTATCTGATAAGTTTTCTAATAAATTGTGTCTAAATCCTGCATTAAAATAGAAACAATTCAAGAGAAACCAGTGGACAACAGATTTTCTGTCACTTTACTTTCCATAAAAAGCCCATAATCTTGATGTATATCAATCAATTTCGGTTTCCTTAAATAGAATCATTGATTGATATTCTTAATATGTCACTTGATAACATAAACTGGCTATTGAGTGTTATCTGCTCTGAATCAAGTAGTTAAACAGTTTGTATGGATAAAATAACTGTTCACTTCCAACTGCAGCTTTCCATGAAAAGAAAATAAGCTCTGATATCAATGAAGCCTTTTTATATAAGTAACTATTGAGAAATGAAAAGAAATCTGTGTTTTGTATAAATAAGGGGTAAAGCTCACTAATGATTCCACTTCTAGAAAGCATACAGTTATCCAGAAGTGGCAGCAGCAATAGAGAGCAATGAAAGTACACCATATAGAGTAGCAATTACTCATATAAATTATAAAGCAATGTAATATTAAAATCAAAGGAATCTAAGATTCTTAGGTCTTTCGAAAAAATGCAAAAATATCCATACATTGCAATCATATATAATATATAGAATATATCAGCAGGGTTTAGGAACATCAGTTGTTCAACCTGCTAGCCAAATGCGTTTTGTTAAAAAATACTATTTAACTTTGTTGGTCTTTTGGAAAATGTTGTTTGTGCTGTATTTAAACCCCTCGACCAAGGACGTTTTTTATCCAACGCAATCATAGGTTTTAATATTGTTTTCAATTAAGACTTATATATAAAAATGTTGCTAACAAGAAGTTCTAGGGCCGTGCTAGACATTTACCATTGTATGTGATTTTGGTTTGGAATTATATTAGAAAATCTTACTGTGAGTTTGGTATTAGTTCAGTGCCAGAGCTAAGTTCACGTCTTCAGCACCTCTAGCTGACCTCAACGTTTTTCTAATGATTTTACGTATAAAATTATGACCCCGTAACAAGGAAGCCAGCAGCCTCTTTGTTACATGTAACCCAGCTACAACCCCCTACCCTCCCATTTTTCTGATGATCTATACATTTGAATGGGGACATATAGTTGAACACCCCCCCCCCCTTTTTTTATAAATGACTGGATCCACCCCTGCTAACCACATTTCCTTATTTCCTTTATGAAAAGATGTTACATACCAATCAGGCCCGTAGCCAGGAACTTCCAAGGGAGGGTTATTTGGACTCATGAACTCGACTTTAACAGTCACAATTTGAACAGAACGTTGACTTTAACAGTGCTTATTTGGTTTCAAGGGGGGTGTCCCAACCCCCTGAACCCCCCTGGCTACGGGTATGCCAATGGTCACATACTGAAATATTTGTTTATTCTGGAGTTTCCAATTATTATTTTAGGTGAACTGAGCAAGACAGGCAAGAATGTGATTATGTTTATAATTCATCAGCAAAAAAAAATTCGTCATGCTTCCACATTTAACAAGTATAATTTCTGTCCTGGGTATGCTTAACTAGGAGAATAAAATCTTGTCCTCTATTTCATGTAGTGATAAATTAGTACAAATAAGGTTCAGCCAAGGTCCATGTTATATATTTCTATAAAGAGATGCTGGTATAAGGTTCAGCCAAGGTCCCTGTTATATATTTCTATAAAGAGATACTGGTAGATTATGTTAGTTGACATGACAACAAATCACAGTACTTAACTGGCAGCAAAGTATTTTCATAAATAAATTTCTATTTTATCATAAATACTTTATATTTTTATCTAGACCTACTAGTGTACATTATCTACGTGAGTAGTTAGATGTAATATGGAGCTTAAAAGTCAAGGTCAAAAGATCATCAGTCATTTTGATGGTCTGTCAGATTGACAAAAGCTAGAAGTTTAATAGCAAGTGATAATTGATTCACTATTGAGACCTTTGAAATCAACACATGAAATTTCAACATCCTTTTGTCCTTTAATTTTTTACTTATATATCAGTTATTTTTATCCTTTATCTAATATAAGTTTATCTTCTGAAATTACAGTGCTGGATTATCATTTGAATTAAACTGAGATGTCAATACCAAACCAAACTGCTAAAAATACTACAAAACATTTAGTACACATTTCCCTTTGAGATTCTCCACGTACTTGCAATATTGTTGCCCATAATGGGCCTATTAATTTATAATAAAGTATTCTTCTTCTATAATATAATTTTAAACATACTTCTATTTATTGGCTCTCAATTTTATCTCACATTGTATAAATTTGTATTCATAACTGACGCCCAGCAGCCTTAAGTTTTGATAGATTATGGTACAACATATTATTCCCCAATACACATTTCATCAATAAATATAATGAGTATTTACAGAGGTTTATCACCTATGGTTATTGACAAGATCATCATAAAACTTTACAATCAAGTAAACAAAATATGGTACCTACATGTGTAATAGTACATCTGAGGATTCCATCCCATGCTATAAGGTGGTCCAGACATTTCTCTCCTAGAATGCATGCTGTTTCGATTAAATCCTGATATTTTTTCTGTCGCTATCCAATGACTTGAGGACAGTTATATATTGATGGATGAATAATTGAATCTACTCCTAGCATGGACTATAGTTTTCAATTCCAACCTTCTGTGGTTATATTTTTCTTACAACGCATTAACATATAATTGCAAAATGAAAAATTTGCACATAATCGAAAATATGACGTCAATAAGTTTTTTGACAATTTAAGAAAGTCGTTCCATAACGCAATCAATTTTAAGTTTTTTTACAATCTGCTTGTCCTTTCCCTGCAGTAATTCTAATTTTTCTTCAGCATCAAATGTTCACTTAAGATGCTTCACAATCCGATGAAAAAAGATTTTCAAGATGAAAAACCAAAATCATTATTTAGACGTTAAGTTAGACATAATGTATTTTCAATACAATTTGCCAGAATTGTTAACTTTTTAGCAAACACTTGTGAAAAAAACCAGTATTTTAAAATAACAATTATCAATGATTTATTTTATATTTTATTTCATTTTTTAGCTAAAATTAAACTCATAAGCTATAACAGTCAAAATATTTTTTTATAGAAGTTCAATATAAGAGGTTTTACCTACATAAATCCCATTTATTATTTGTATTCCAAAAAACTAATAATATATCTCAGCTTAAAGAAACAATCCAAAACACAAAATTTATAAACAAATCAAAACTTTTCTGTTTCGTTTAACACAAACAACTTTTATCCAATGTGGAAATAAATCACAAAGTTTGTTCAAAACTGACGCTGCATGTCTTTTTTTAAATTTGAAGCAGAAATACACATGTATGACTTTAACTTCCCCTCAAAATGTAAATGATATATATCTGGAATTAATAACAACAAACAATGGATCCCGACAATTGGAAAACTAAACTCAGCATACAGGCTGTGACATATTCAGGTTCAATTTCATCCATCTATTAGAATGATACAGTTACAATCAATATTCTATAATAAGCAATAATTCCCGTCATTTAATCCCTTGAAAAATATCCATATATTTAGCATCTTTATTAGACAAACAGTAGTTGACAACTAGTTTAAAGGTTTTCATTTCTTACTCATGGAATACATCATTTTATACATAAATACATTGTCAAGGCCTGTCATCTTTGATTTATAGAAATTATAAATAACAAAGGACTTGTTTGACACTCTAAACATCTTTGCATGTTCAATGTAAAAAAAAGTTTAAATTCTATAATCAAACACTTTTTTGAAAACAGGTAAGTATTTGATAGGTTTAGTTAGCATCAGAAATAGAAATAAGTAATAAAAATCATAACTACTATAAAAGAGTGTTAAGATAACCTGCCTGGTACAGAGATCCTAGGTTGTAAATAAGGAAAAAAATAAAAATTCATGTATCCATATACACCCATGAAGGCACCCTATGGTGTTAGCCCTTTAAGGTGATATCAATATACATCTTGATATTATGGTTATTGCAAATGGTTCATTTTATCAATTTTGTAGGGTGTTTTTTTTAGCACTTTGACCTTAAGTTAATAAGGAAAACATGATAAATACAAAATTTCCAATAACATCCTAAAAGACATGTTGGTGAAAATATAGTAATTTTTTAAAGTTTTCTACAGTTTTTATATAAATTTGAATTCAGGACATCTGATGAATACAATAGATCCAAAATAGAACCTCTTTGGTCTAATGAATATTATTTTGGATTTAACAATTACATGTTATATCACTAATAGAACCAATTGTGCTCAATCGCTATTCTTTGTTTGAGATTTCACACTACTTATAGAGTGTAAATGAAACACAAATGAACAAAAAAGCATTATAAATACTTAACTAAATAAATGTGGCGTGTGTCCATGGGACACATATGATGCCCAGTGCTTGCATATAATATTTTAAAGGGACATAACTGAAAAACAGTAAAGGAAGTGACTGTACCAAAATTCAATCTTGATCTGTGTTTTGTGGGAAAAAGCATTGTGTATAGGTTTCTATCATTTGGTTGAGTCAAACTTAATTTAGAGAACGGAAACCAATTTCGGGACGTACAGAAGGATGGACATACAGATGAACAAGATGGACAATGGTAAAACAATGCCCCCTAAGGACGCTATCTATTGGGGCATAAAAATAACACAAACACAGTAAAAAAAAGCTGACATTAATTCAAAATACTGTGAACCACATGATACGTTTATAGAAAGGTTAATCTGTGAAGTTATGGTTGCTTTTTAAAAGAGGAAAACAGGTTGCTCTTAATCTACACATTATGTTACTCTACAAACAATTTGGGTGTTGTAAAAGGATATTAAATAAGATTATGAAGTATGATTACCAATGAAACAACTCTCCACAGAAATCAAATGACTTAGAGGTAAGAAACTATAAGTCACTGTACAACTTTTAATAATGAACAAAACCCATACTGATGGTAAGTTGAATGCCCAAAAATAACAATTACTGAAAAACTGGCTCTTGACTTTGTCTCACGCACATACAAAATGGGGCAGGGGTAAACATGTTTGTGAATGCTAAACACACTACCTGATCTGGGGCAGGCGTAAACATGTTTGTGAATGCTCAACACACTACCTGATCTAGGACAGTGCCTAGGTCTGAATTTTTTATTTTATTTTTTCTCATTTTTACCTCTTTTTTTTGTAAATATAGGTTTCTGACACAAAACAAATGTGGTAAAAGATCTAAAAAATCTATTGCACAATACTGCGCAAAATTTTAAAAAATTTGAAAAATTTTGAAAAAAAAATATATATTACATGTAAAAACCCTTAAAAAAAATTGGAAGAAAGAACCCCCCCCTTTTTGGCGCAATTACCACCAAATTCAATCCGTCTTTCTTTAGTAGTATGGAACCTTTTAGTACAATTTAAGAGAGAAACATACACTTCAACACAAGTTATTGTCTGGAAACTAGAAAATTCTTGATTTTGGCCCCTTTTTTTGCCCCTTCTTGCATGTTTTGTGCAATTACCCCTAAAACTCAATCCCAGCCTTCCTTTGTGACATGGAACCATGTAGTACAATGTCAGAGAGATCCATAACATTACACACAAGTTATTGTTCGGAAACTACAAAAATGATTTTTTTGGCCCCTGAACTGTTGGTACCAAACCCCCAAATTCAATCCCAACCTTCCTTTTCTGGTATTGAACCTTCTTGTAAAATTTCATAGAGATTCATTCACTTATTCTTAACCTAGAGTTATTGTCTGGAAACCAAATGTGTCTTGGGACGACAACGACACAGACGATAACATCATATATAGCATAATTTTTGCTGTCGTATAAAAATGTGTAAAATAATCATTCATTACAAGGGCAATAACTTATATAAAAATAATGTGGACTGACAATTTTGGGTTTGTTGACATAATTGTTTTTGTCTTACTGATCATTATTACATTAAATAGTTTCTCTATATCTTCTATGATTTTTGCCCTAAACAACTAACAAAAAGGCTAAAAAAGAAAAGTACTGATCTTTGAGTACTTTTTTTAACAAACTGTGTACTATTATTTGTCTTTTTCATTTTTAGCCATGGCATATGCATTGTCAGTTTATTTTTGATTTATGAGTTTGACTGTTCTTGGTATCTTTTGCCTCTTTTTTCAAGACTCTGGGTATTTCTAGAATATTAGAACCTTTAAATTGTTGTTTTTATTTTATTTTGCAGTGTAGTTGAAAGTCATTGACGTAATTACAAAATTTTCTTTTATTCACAGTAGAGAAAATTTATTTGAAATCTCTAGTTTTATATGTTCTACTTATATAAATATCAATCATAATGCCTGTCATTAGAAATGCATGTGTATAATTTTACATGTTACATAGGAACATAGAACTATAAATCTACATATTTCAAAAACAATTTCCATATTAATCATACATTATATATGAAGCTCTAGTGATTTGAGCTAATTCATAATCATACTATAATCTGTGTTATTTAGTGTGAACAAGTATAAACATGCAAACAAAATTACTGCAGAATTATGTAAGCCCCTCTAGGGACAATCCTTCTTCTTTACTTTGATATTGTATAAGATCAAAAACATAAATCTATGCATTTATCAAGTGCACTTTACTTTCCAGTTTAATGTTATTGAACTGTACACATTTTTCATTTGTGTTTTACTTTCTATAATTACTAGTAAATGGGTAAAAAATTTAACAGCTGAAAAAATTTCATAATCTGGAAATTGAGCAGTATTTCTGAAACTTTTGTGTTAATTTGGTTTTGGTCTGTCGTACCATCTGAAATTTTTGGTTATTCTGTTGTCTTTATTTGTAGTAGATAAAAAAATATTAAATGGCTAAATTTTTTGGTAAATATAAGATTGATTAATAAGTACTTAGGGCGGAGCAGTAAAAAATAAAGATGGATTACCTGTTTACACATTATCATTATGAAACCTGCTTTGAATGAGAGTGACAGCTGAGTATATTTAAAGATACTATCTCATTTGAGATACATATTTCATGATTTCAAAAGAGGGGCGAAAGATACTAGAGGGACATTCAAACTCATAAATTCAAAATAAACCGACAATGCCATAGTTAAAAAAATAAACAAACAAACAAATCACAGTACACAAAACAGAACATAGAAGCAACACGAACCCCATCAAAAACTGTGGGTGATCTCAGGTGCTCCAGAAGGGTAAACAGATCCTGATCCACATGTGGCATCCATTGTGTTACTTATGTTAGTACAAACCTAGTAATAAGTCTAATTAAGAAGGTCAGATTTGTGAAAAGGGAACAGGATAATGTATTTAGGACATCAGGAACATATCCACTATCATCATGTTCATCTTTGAAATGGATATTCCAAAACGGTCAACCAACTTGTGATGACATCTGTAAAAATTATGTAGGGATGATTTAAACTTCACCATTTGGAACTGATGGTTTAAGTCTTAAAATACTTAGCTCCTTGTGAGCAGCAACCCTCTATCATGGAAATCATGATAGGAAATACAAGTCCTGGAATATTGTATCAATTGGGAGATATATCCACTGTATGCAGGTATTGCTGGAATGTTGCTGCATATAAATGGAAAGTTCGCAATTGGGAAGCTGAATTCCTCTCTTTTTTTCGTAAAGTTTTGATTTCAACTGACCCTCATTGTCAATTTCCATATGTAAATCAAGATATGAGGCAGACTAATAACTGTATCTGTTGTATCCTTTAGTTTGATTGGATAGATGCTTTCAACATAGTCACAAAAATTAGAATTATTTAGTAGGAGAACATCATCTATCAGCTCATGATGAAGGCTGTAACGGTGACCTATACTTGTTAATTTCTGTGTCATTTGGTCTCTTGTGGAGATTTGTCACATTGGCAATCATACCACATCTTCTTATTTTTATATACATATGACACATTCTGATTGCCTTGAGCTATTTTGTTCTCTTTATCTCATATTTTTTTTCTTTCAAATATTTAACAAAACATATGCTAATCCATTTTAAGCAACATTCACCATATTTGTTATTGGATGAAATTCCTGGAAAAAATTTACAAACAAGATGCCATAAGAAACACTCAGGTAATTATGTAACGAAGATTTTTTAAAGGGCTAAAATAATAAAGACAAAAACTTCGACCACAATGACACAAGAAGACTAAAGATGAGGGAAAACTTAAGTAAGAAAAACACAGCAAATTTTCAAATATTTGTGATGAATAACTAAACTGCTACTAGTTATAAATGTTATACATGACACATTTATAGGACAGCATCCATCACAATCTAAATAAATGATGATCACAATAATCAATTATTTACTTGGTCTAAGGTGGTTATATTCTAATGAAGCCATGAGATTTTCTCCATCATTTTCTGTGGTAATTAAGAAATAAATAATCTTATCATCAATCCTTCCCTAGTGGGAAACCATATTTGACAAAGCTGTGCTAGTAATAACTCATCAATTCTAGTAGCATTGCACAGAAACTTACTGAGACTATTAGAGGGAGAGACTTCTGCCATTATTAACAGAGAAGACATAAGGAATATTGTCCCATAGGTTTCAATCATCTACATTCAATGTGGAAACCTAGCCTCCGTTCCTAAAATTGTACTCAGTATATCATCAAGTACCAAGAAAATACATTTTGGATGACTTGAGAGTCTTGGTCCTTTTTTTTAACTATAAAAATTATTCTTGGCATCAACAACTTGTATTGATGGTTTCTTTGCATTTATTTCATGAAGTTTCCTTTCAAAAAAGTTCAAGAACTTGTTATGAAAAGTAACAGTTTAAAAGTGTAATGATTTTAAAAGTTACTGTAGATTCATTATTATCCTTTGGAGACTAATTTTCTTGTGTTTCATGGTTACAGGTGATCCACGAATTCAAATATTCTACAAATTACAAATTTTCTAATGGCTTTGGAAAAAACCACGAAATCGAAACTCCACGAAATAGCAAATCTTTTCTAAATTAGCAAAAAATTTGTACCCACAAAAATAATTGAATCCACAGTACTTAAAACAGTATCAACAAGTATTCTATTCTGTAAGTACTGCATGGCAATACATATTCCCTTCCAGTTAAAAATTCATTGTATTGGAACAAAATTCTAACTTGATCTATAACTTGTCATGGTGTAAAAAATTAACAAAAATCAAGTCAAATATCTTCAAGCATCATGACGAAAAAATTGTTGAAAACTGATTATTCAAGGAACTTTTCTAAGTTTAACCCTTTCAAGGCAAACCATGCCTAAAAGCATTGCCGATCATGGGCCGGATGATGCCTCAAGGCATCACTGTAGGCAGGCTGATCGATGCCTTCAGGCATTGTCAGTCACATGATAAAATTATTTTTTTGTCTTTAAACATTTTATCCCAAGTAAACTTACATTTGAGCAAATAAATATATGGGTTTTCAGGAGGCTTGCATTTCACAGTAAATTGGCACACAAAAATCATCACACTGGAAAAAAATTTGAACTTGATCTGTAACTTGCCATGTTAAAAATATATAACAATTTTCAAATCAATGTCTTCAAGCATGAAGAACTAGAGGCTCTCAAGAGCCTGTGTTGCTCACCTTGGTCTATGTGCATATTAAACAATGGACACAGATAAATTCTCGACAAAATTGTGTTTTGGTGATCATGATGTGTTTGTGGATCTTACTTTACTGGACATTCTTCTTGCTACAATAACTCTATCTATAATGAACTTGGCTCAGTAATTACAGTGAAAAATGTATTCTAAAAATTTACAAAAATTTACAAAAATTTATGAAAATTGTTAAACAAGAGGCTGTCACAACGACAGCAAACCGGATTTATTAACATTTATTTGTGTCCTGGCAATATCACAAGAACCATTACTGATGAATGGTGAAAGTGAAAATCGTCAATATCAAATTTGACCTCCATTTTGTCATCAGTATCAACATATTAAAATTAGAAAAGCTTAGATTGAAAGGTTCATGAGTAAATGCAAGAACGTGAATGGAAACGCCATTTTACGATCTTTCAAGAACCATAACTCCTGAACGGTAAAAGTCAAAATCGTCATTATTGAACTTAACCTCTATTTTGTCATCAGTAACAACATATTAAAATTTCAAAAGCTTTGGTTAAATGATTTATGAGAAAATGCACGGACATGACTGGAAACACCATTTTTTAATCTTTCAAGAACCATAACTCCTGAACGGTAAAAGTCAAAATCAGCATTATTGAACTTGACCTCCATTCAGTCATTAGTAACAACATATTAAAATTTGAGAAGCTTTGGTAGAACAGTTCATGCGTAAATACACGGACACGACTGGAAACTCCATTTTTCAATCTTTCAAGAACCATAACTCCTGTACGGTAAAAGTCAAAATCGCCATTATTAAACTTGACCTTTGTATAGTTGTCAGTTATAACATATTAAAATTTTAAAAGCTTTGGTTGAACGGTTCATGAGTTAATGCACGGACAACATTTGATTGCCGCCCGGCCGCCCGCCGTACATCCCCAAATCAATAACCGACATTTTTGTCACAAAAAACCGGTTAAAAATGACCATAAAGGGCAATAACTCCTTAAGGGGTAAACTCACAATTTTGATCATGTTGACTTATTTGTAGATCTTACTTTGCTGAACATTATTGCTGTTTACAGTTTATCTCTATCTATTATAATATTCAAGATATTATAACCAAAAACTGCAAAATTCCCTTAAAAATAAAAATTACTAATTCTGGGACAGCAACCCAACAACAGGTTGTCTGTTTTGTCTGAAAATTTCAGAGCAGTTAGATTTTGACCTGATAAACAAATAACCCCATGTCAGATTTGCTGTAAATGCTTCGGTTTCAGAGATATAGACCAAAATCTACATTTCGCCCCTATGTACTATTTTTAACCATGGTGGAATTTGGCCCAGTAGTTTCAGAGGAAAAAACAGCAAAATTTCCTTAAAATTACCAATTCAGGGGCAGCAACCCAACAAAAGGTTGTCCGATTCATCTCAAAATTTCAGGGCAGATAGATCTTGACCTGATAAACAATTTTACTACATGTCAGATTTGCTCTAAATGCTTCGGTTTTTGAGTGATAAGCCAAAAACTGCGTTTTACCCCTATGTTCTATTTTTAGCCATGGCGGCCATCTTGGTACACAATTTTGTCATGAATCCATCTGCGTCCTTTGTTTAATATTCACATAGTCCAAGGTGAGCGACACAGGCTCTTTAGAGCCTCTAGTTTATTTTATTTTTTTATTAACTATAAGATAAAGTTCATTTATAGAAAAATATAGAGAAATCCTATATAAATGATTTAGACCCGCGAACCCCCTTAAAAGCTGTAATTGGTACACCAAATTGTATTAAGATTATAGGTTATCTACAAAAAAAATACAGATTAATGCAAGGTTGTCTGTTAACATTATTTGACGTCGCAACAAGAGTTATAGGCTAGGGGTGACATGAACTGCATTTGCATGTTCCTTCCTGCGCTTACTGTAAATATCCTGCTTTCAACCAAACGAAATGATGCACATATTACAGAAAATGTAAGTCCATCAAAAATTAAGAAAACTTCAGTATCATACAATAAGCCATTGTTTTGTCTCTTGTACCACAAGATATATATGATGGTGAAATATTCCCTCAAAAACCGCAAAATTAATGACATTAAAATTTAATATCCTATTTTAATTAGAATATCATATTGGATTGGAATCTCACCTCATTTACACTTGTGTGTTATACTTTGCATTAACCCAACAAGGAAAAAAGAAAATATTAGATAGTTCACATTTCCAATTTAATGTCATTTTTCTGTTACACTAAATGGTAGCAATATCTGACGTTGTGTCACTTTATTCATATCTGACCGTCATTAGTTGTATCAAAGCATATGAATGAATAGTATTGATTCTTTTTCATGCAAATGAGTAAAGTAATAACTGAAGACAGTCATCCAACTATGAAATTTGTTTTAACGTGAATAATGTTATTTCGTCATTATATTTGTGTAAGTGTTATATTGTATAACATTCTTACATAGGTTTAGCCTATTGCAAAATCCAATTTATTTTATTTATTTTAATTTGAATAAAAAATTGTTTATACAAAAAATAATCTGAGTAATGGAAGCAAGAAAAAATACATCATTAGTGAATGGATACAAAAGGAACTATTTTATATCCTCACCTGAAAGTGTTGATGTCAAACCATTCAATGGTAGCCTTGAGATATTATTTGTCTCATAGATGGTTACTCTATATTCAATTAAGCTGTCTAATATATTGATATTGATTTATCATTGGCTTCCTTTACCAGACTTCACTTTTCAAGTCCACAGATATTTGTGGTGAAATCATATATTGTAATTATTAGAATTGGTTTTGTCAGTAAAATTATTTGGGGACCAATATAAACCTGGAAGATTGTTATTTAAATGATTGAAAGATTACATTGATTTAATATATCAAGAGACAGCAATCCATTGAAAGCTTGACTTTTATTAGGGCCCTGCCCTGTAGTGATCAGCCTGTCTGTCCGTCCGTCCGTCTGTACATCCATCCGTCAGGCCGTCCGTAACAAATTGTGGCCGCTCTATATCTAGAGAACTTTAATGATATCAAAGTTTATACTCAACATATATATCAACCATCACCAGAGTGTGTGTCATTAATATATATATGTATGTACAACTTTTCTAGGTCAAAGGTCATGGTAAAAAACTTAGGTTTTAGTTGACAACCCTATGTCCTATGGTAAAGATCCTGTCCGCTCTATATCTTGGGAACCGTTATGATTTCAAAGTTTATACTTGACATGTGTATTAACCAACCCCAGATGATGTGTCATAATTTATGTACAACTTCATAGGTCAAAGGTCAAGGTCAAAAACAAGGTTTCAGTTGACAACCCCATGTCCAATGGTAGTAGTGGTAAGTGTATTGGTATTATTGCTGATGAGACAACTATCCACAAGAGGCCAAATGCCAGGAACATTAAAATTACTGAAGAGCACTGTATGGCCATTAACAATGAGCAAAACAAATTCTCTATAGGAAGCTATGAAAAGAATGACAAAACGTATAAATTGAAAAATAGCCTACTGTCATATTAACCAATCTTCTTAATCTTGTAGTTTTATTACTCAATGGTATCTTTCCTCTCCAATTGTATTATTAAAGTTAGTTTGGAATTAATGTCTTCTTGTTTTTCTTACAAAGTCATATGGATAAAATATGCTCTACTTTTTCTCAAGTTACAATATCTATAGGTAAATGGAAAATATTCATTAAATGAAATGTGAAAAACATTAATATTGGACCTATCACCAATAAGGAGTTTAAAAGATTCTTTTTAAATCTATCAATAAACATCACGTTCATATAAAATAATTATATGAAGGAAAAACAACATTTCTTCCTTCATTCAAAAAAGAATTTAGTAATCAAAGTTCATATTTCCTTATTTGTTAACTCTTCATTTTTGTTGTTTGCACTTAACATTTTTAACTAAAGCTCTATAAAAGTACCAACAATATAGACTCTTAATATTTTTGGCTTCTTGTATGGACTAATCTTTTCCAAAACAGACACGTATAAATTATTTAAGGTTTAAAAAAATCACTTCATAGCTTACAAGTCACCAAAGCATTTTCTCATTTTCTACACACAAACTGAAACATTTGAACAAACTTCTTTTAAATACTGACCTGACTACCACATGGAAAATACAGACTAATTAAAAAAACAAATTGATTTCATCTGGAAGTTTCAGACTGGAACAAATACATTGTACATGTTGCAGGATCTGGACACCCTTCTTGAGAACCTAAGAACACCCCTGGGTTTTTGTAGCTCAGTCTAATTTTCTATGTTGTGGTTTGTGTACTGATTTTAAAGTTTTTTTTTGTCAGTTTGTTTTCTATTATGAGTTAATAAATATCCCTTTGGTATCTGTTGTCAGGAATATCATATATGGTCTTAGATGACAATAAACTCCCTTTGTTCATGGTCTACGAATAAAGTAGTTCCAAAGTATTTTATGTGGTGTTTCATCCAGATTATTATGCGACCCCAAAAAATTTCGGGATCGTATAAAGGTATGATGTTGTCGTCTGCGTCGTCGTCATCAGAAGACACATTGTTTTCCGGATAATAACTTTAGTTTAAGTGAATAGATCTTCATGAAATTTTTTCAGAAGGTTCAATACCACAAAAGGAATGTTGGGATTGATTTTTGGAATGATGGTCCCAACCGATTAGGAATTAGGGGCCCAAAAGGGGCCCTAAACAAGCATTTTTCTAGTTTCAGGATAATAACTTGTGTAGAAGTATTTCAATTGTCTGAAATCATACCGCAATGTTTAAAACCACAAGTAGAAGGTTTGGATTCATTTTAGGGGTTATGGGGCCAAAAAGGGGTCAAAACAAGCATTTTTCTAGTTTCAAGGCAATAACTTATGTGTAATTGTATGGATCTCTCTGAAATTGTACCACAATGTACCATATATTAAAGGGGAGGCTGGGATTAAGGTTTGGGTTAATTGCCCAAAATATGTAGGAATTAGGGGCCAAAAAGAAGCATGTTTCTAGTTTCCAAACAATCATGACAATAACTCTGATATTGTACTACAAAGTTCAATACTGCAATGGAAAGCATGGGATAGAGTTTAAGGGTTATTGCTTCAAGAGGGTTTCAAAAAGTTGGGGGAAGGGGGATTTTTTGTTTACCATTTTTTGAAGGGCTTCCTTTTTTTCAAAATTTTTCAAATTTAGAATTTTGAAAAGTTTCAAGAAAAAATCTTCAATTGCACAGTATTGTGCAATAGATTTGTGAGATATTTGACCACATTAATTTTGTGACAAAAACCTATATTATGTCAAAAATTTGATCACAATCCAAATTCAGACAGAATCAAGCTTGAATATTGTGACCAAATTTGCCCCAACTGTTCAGGGTTCAACCACTTGGGTCGTATAAAGCTGCGCCCTGCGGAGCACCTGGTTCTTTAAATGTTTTCTATTCAAGTGGTCCTATATATGAAATAAATGAAACATGTGAAAGTAGGGTGTAAATTAGCCTTTCCTTTGGATGTTCACAATGCTCACAAGAGAGAAAGCAGCCATACATTATGCTGGGCCATATATACTTTATTAGAAAATAGTGTTCAGAAACATGAGTTTAAGCAGGTGAATTTATTTCATGTTTGATGCCCTGTAAAAACAATTGTGGTCTTAAGCTTAACCTTCATTCCATCTTGTTTAAACTATCCGGAGGACCTAGCCATTGTCTGAAGAGATTCAGTATTTCTTACATGAAATATTATACAGTTATTTTGAGCATTGCACATAATCATAGCTCATTCTATTTCTTACAATTCTGTATACAAATTTCTATAAAGTACAACCACATACTAGTATATTAGTGTATCTTAGGATTATACTAAAACAACATGATTTCAAAGCAGCAGATAAATATAAAAAAAGAAGATGTGGTATGATAGCCAATAAGACAACTCTCCACAAGAGACGAAAATAACACAGCAATTAACAACTATAGGTGACCGTACAGCCTTCAACAATGAGCAAAACCCATACCGCATAGTCAGCTATAAAAGGCCCCTGAAATGACAATGTAAAACAATTCAAATGAGAAAAGTAACAACCTAATTTATGTACAAAAATTAAAGTACTTTTGCATGTTGAGATGGCTTTGCGTAGTTGCAATCATTCTTTAAAACAATATTCTTTGAAACTCAAAGTTAGGTACATGTATACTGTTAGGTGTCAGAACTAAGAGTTAAATGACCAAATTTGTATTTTACTGCAATGTTCAATAACAAGCTGGTATAATCTAGTTGTATTAAAACTGTTTGAATAGCAGATGTTTGTCTTTACATGGAGTAATAAAGAAAATGATTTGTTATTTAGTAGATACGTCCTACAGCTGTAGATAGATTGCATTGATTCTCATTAAAATCCTCATCTTCAGGCAATGTACTTTCTATGCAAAATAAATTATTGTTTTGGTTTGTTTTACTTTAAAATCTGAGGCATATTTGTTTTACTTTAAAATCTGGGGCATATTTGTATTGTAATGAGATTGTAAATGGTATTTTATCGAGACAAAATGGTACAAATTATTAATAGCCTTTTATATAAGAGAGATAGTATTTTCGTAAATTGTAAACATTAAGCATTTAAAGAATAATGAAAAGCTCAACACACACAGTGATATTGTTGACTTTTTTCAAAACTACCTCTACCCTTTTTTATTGGGAAAATATGCACAATTTTCATCAAATTGGGAAATTTAGAATAAACCATGAATTTGACTGAAACTTCTTTTTACAGACAGACCCCTTTCAAGAGTCAAGTCCTGCTTTGGAATGAGACTCCTTTTTGTCAGTAATGATACATAGTTAGATCATCATATCTGTACATACAGTTATTTTAGGCATGAAAAATGTATAAATGAGTGTTTTTCAGTTTGAATTCATGCACAATGACTACTGAGACTGCTCTGTTTGGGAAAAAAGTGGTCTTTTTGGGAATAATTTTAAGCCATTTTTTTTCAAAATTGGGATTCTTCTCCAGGGGAAAAAGCCTTTATTCTCCACTAATTTAAGGCAAACGATATCACTGACACAGTAATTCTTATACAAACCCTAGCAAAAATGTCTTGAGTTTGATAGCTGCTAAAATCAAGACTGTTAAAAACTTATTCAACAGAATAGCTAATGGTAATAATGGGAGGTCCATGGTTCCTTTCAAGCCTTGGTCTTTACAGATACAGGAGCTCTATGATTGAAGTGTGGAGCCTGGTGCACCTAAACATTATCAAATGAGCTCAGAGCTATTAATATCAAACCTGAAAGCCAACAATAAAATAACAATGAGTCCAGAGACTGTGCAGTTATCCCTCTCAGCAAAGTCAATCCCTGTTTATTTATAGATATCACTTGAAATGATCATGATGCATTAAAAAACTTTTTTGGCATTCTTGAATACTTGATTTGATAATTGGAATATAGTTTTATCATGAAAAGTTATAGTTCAAGTTAAAAAAAAAATTCTGGTCTAATGATTTCATGCAGAGTTATAATCCTTGGACTTAGAAAATTCATATAATCAGTTTTTCACACTTTTTTTAGCTTACCTGGCCGGAAGGGCCAAGTGAGCTTTTCTCATCACTTGGTGTTTGGCGTCCGTCGTCCGTCGTCGTTAACTTTTACAAAAATCTTCTCCTCTGAAACTGCTTGGCCAAATTTAACCAAACATGGCCAAAATCATTATGAGGGTATCTAGTTTAAAAATTGTGTCCGGTGACCCGCCAAACCATCTTAATTTACTGAACATTCTAGCTGCTTACAATTATCTCTATCTATAATTTACTTGGCCCAGTAGTTTCAGAGGAGAAGATTTTTGTAAAAGATTACTAAGATTTATGAAAAAATGGTTAAAACATGACTATAAAGGGCAATAACTCCTAAAGGGGTCAACTGACAATTTTGGTCATGTTGACCTATTTGTAGATCTTACTTTGCCAACATGTATTGTTTTTTACAGTTTATCTCTATCTATAACTAGAGGCTCTAAAGAGCCTGTGTCGCTCACCTTGGTCTATGTGAATATTAAAGGAAGCAGATGGATTCATGACAAAATTGTGTTTTGGTGATGGTGATGTGTTTGTACATCTTACTTTACTGAACATTCTTGCTGCTTAAAATTATCTCTATCTATAATGAACTTGGCCCATTAGTTTCAGTGGAAAATGTTAGTAAAAATTTATGAAAATTGTTAAAAATTGACTATAAAGAACAATAACTCCTAAGGGGGTCAATTGACCATTTCGGTCATGTAGACTTATTTGTAAATCTTACTTTGCTGAACATTATTGTTGTTTACAGTTTATCTCTATCAATAATAATGTTCAACATAATGACCAAAAACAGCAAAATTTCCTTAAAACTAACAATTCAGGGTCAGCAACCCAACAACGGATTGTCAGATTCATCTAAAAATTTCAGAGCAGATAAATGTTGACCTGATAAACAATTTTACCAATGTCAGATTTGCTCTAAATGCTTTGGGTTTTGAGTTATAAGCCAAAAACTGCATTTTACCCCATGTTCTATTTTTAGCCATGGCGGCCATCTTGGTTTGATGGCCGGGTCACCGGACACATTTTTCAAACTACTAACCCAAAAGATGATTGTGGCCAAGTTTGGATTAATTTGGCCCAGTAGTTTCAGAGGAGAAGATTTTTGTAAAATATTACTAAGATTTATGAAAAATGGTTAAAAATTGACTATAAAGGGCAATAACTCCTAAAGGGGTCAACTGACCATTTCAGTCATGTTGACTTATTTGTAAATCTTACTTTGCTAAACATTATTGCTGTTTACTGTTTATCTCTATCTATAATAATATTCAAGATAATAACCAAAAACAGCAAAATTTCCTTAAAATTGCTAATTCAGGGGCAGCAACCCAACAACGGGTTATCCGATTCATCTGAAAATTTCAGGGCAGATAGATCTTCACCTGTTTAACAATTCTACCCCTGTCAGATTTGCTCTAAATGCTTTGGTTTTTGAGTTATAAGCCAAAAACTGCATTTTACCCCTATGTTCTATTTTTAGCCATGGCGGCCATCTTGGATGGTTGGCCGGGTCACCGGACACATTTTTTAAACTAGATACTCCAATGATGATTGTGGCCAAGTTTGGTTTAATTTGGCCCAGTAGTTTCAGAGGAGAAGATTTTTGTAAAAGTTAACGACGACGACGGACGACGGACGACGGACGACGCCGGACGACGCCGGACGCCGGACGCCAAGTGATGAGAAAAGCTCACTTGGCCTTTTAGGCCAGGTGAGCTAATAATATTCAAGATAATAACCAAAAACAGCAAAATTTCCTTAAAATTAACAGTTCAGGGGCAGCTCCCAACAACGGGTTGTCCGATTCATCTGAAAATTTCAGGGCAGGTAGATTTAGACCTGATAAATAAGTTAACTTCATGTCAGATTTGCTCTAAATGCTTTGGTTTTTGAGTTATAAGCCAAAAACTGCATTTTACCCCTATGTTCTATTTTTAGCTGTGGCAGCCATCTTGGTTGGTTAGATGAGTCACCGGTTTATTCCCGATGATCCCACTTTTTAAAATTTTAGAGTTCTGATTGTCCCACATGAAAAGTTCTGATTGTCCCACATTATTTTATGTAGTAAAATGTTCTTAGAAAAACAAGGTAACTGTTGTTTGTTTTGCTAAATAAACAAGAATTAATAATTGCACATTTAATATTAATTTTATAAAAGTATAAAAAAAATGTTTTTTAAATCATTAGATTGATACACTTTTGATTAAAAAAATATAATATTTCTGATTTATGAAATAGATCTTTAAAGGTCTTGAATTAAACTTTTTTCTGAACCTGATTTTTGGGTTTTATATGACTCTAGAAAAATAATTGGTGACGAAAATCATATGGTGGTGCACTTATTTTTGCTACAGCCATTTGAAAGTACCCAATTCTGATGATTTTCTCAGTTTTCATCAAATGTTATCTATTTTTGGGCTATTATCATGAAAAAAATCACAGTTTCACAATTAAACTTAAATTTTTTTTTCATACTTTCAATAAAGATAGAGTGGACCAATCTGAATAGATCTAACTAAAACCAGATGCTCCGCAGGGCGTAGCTTTATACGACCGCAGAGGTTGAACCCTGAACGGTTGGGGCAAGTATGGACACAACATTCAAGCTGGATTCAGCTCTAAATTTGGATTGTGATTAAATAGTTGACACAGCATAGGTTTCTGACACAGAATGAATGTGTTCTAATGAACTTAAAATTTTTGTTTTCTCTTAGAGCAATTCACTTTGCTGTTGAATATTAATCCTCTCAAAAAAATGTTTGAAGAAATTTTCTTTTTTATTTATGAAATTTCAAATGAGAAAAATTGAACCCAATTTTTTTAATCACATCCCCCTTTCCCTTATTCCAAAACTAATCTCATTTAAAATTTCGAATGGAGTTTGCAACAATAACTACTCATTTAAATACATCATAAAATATTAAGATGTAAAAAAACTGCTTGTTACCACTGAATGGTAAAGATTATTTTAATTTATCAGTTGGTAGTAAAAAGTGAATATACATTGTATATTGTATATAACAAAGATTTAAGTTGATTCTGGACAAAGAAAGATAACTCCAATTAAAAAAAAATTTTGCTATTGCACAATATTTTGCAATTAGATATTTCTTGCTTACTATTCTGGACAAAGAAAGATAACTCTAATTAAAAAAAAATTTGCTATTTCACAATATTGTGCAATTAGATATTTCTTGCCATTGCGCAATACTGTGCAATTGAAAAGACTTGCTATTGCACAATACTTTATATAATAATTTTAGATCCTGATTTGGACCAACTTGAAAACTGGGCCCATAATAAAAAATCTAAGTACATTTTTGGATTCAGCATATCAAAGAACCCCAAGATTTCAATTTTTGTTAAAATCAGACTAAGTTTAATGTTGGACCCTTTGGACTTTAGTGTAGAACAATTTGAAAACAGGACCAACTAGAGGGTCCAAGGACCCTGTGTCGCTCACCTGATATTTTTATTTACAATTGTTGCATGATAAACGCAACTGTTGTACTGTCGTTTAGATACTAAAAAGTGCATTTGAAACCTATGTTTTATTTCAGCCATGTGGGCAGGCAGGGTCATCATACACAGTGGTCCCTGGATATCCTAGTGGTGATTTAAACCAAGTTTGTTTAAATTCAACAGTTGTTTCAGGGGAGAATTTTTGTAAAATTTATCTAACAAGAAATGCAAAGTAATGAGAAAGTTGTGAAGTAGTTTTGTTGTTGCGCAACCCCCCCCCCCCCACTTTGCCAAAAAAACCAAAAAGGTAATAAAAAATTATCATATAAGGGCAATCTATCCTATTAATGATTTCTGCAAAATTCAGTTGATTGTGCAAGGGTTGTATAGCCAGCTGAGGTCGTTAAAAACTCTCTTTCTTTTGTTGTTGCAGATAGATTTTGACCTGATAAGCAATTTTACCACATGTCAGATTTGCTCTAAATGTTTTAGTTTTTGAGTGATAAGCCAAAAACTGCATTTTACCCCTATGTTCTATTTTTAGCCATGGCGGCCATCTTGATTGGTTGGCCGGGTCACCGGACACAATTTTTAAACTAGATACCCCAATGATGATTGTGGCCAAGTTTGGTTTAATTTGGTCCAGTAGTTTCAGAGGAGAAGATTTTTGTAAAAGATAACTAAGATTTACGAAAAATGGTTAAAAATTGACTATAAAGGGCAATAACTCCTAAAGGGGTCAACAGACCATTTTGGTCATGTTGACTTATTTGTAGATCTTACTTAGCTGAACATTTTTGCTGTTTACAGTTTATCTCTATCTATAATAATATTCAAGATAATAACCAAAAACAGCAAAATTTACTTAAAATTACCAATCAGGGGCAGCAACCTATCAACGAGTTGTCCAATTCATCTCAAAATTTCAGGGCAGATAGATCTTGACCTGATAAACAATTTTACTACATGTCAGATTTGCTCTAAATGCTTCGGTTTTTGAGTGATAAGCCAAAAACTGCGTTTTACCCCTATGTTCTATTTTTAGCCATGGCGGCCATCTTGGTTGGTTGGCCGGATCACCAAACACAATTTTTAAACTAGATACCCCAATGATGATTGTGGCCAAGTTTGGTTTAATTTGGTCCAGTAGTTTCAGAGGAGAAGATTTTTGTAAAAGATAATTAAGATTTACGAAAAATGGTTAAAAATTGACTATAAAGGGCAATAACTTCTAAAGGGGTCAACAGACCATTTTGGTCATGTTGACTTATTTGTAGATCTTACTTTGTTGAACATTTTTGCTGTTCACAGTTTATCTCTATCTATAATAATATTCAAGATAATAACCAAAAACAGCAAAATTTTCTCAAAATTACCAATTCAGGGGCAGCAACCTATCAACGGGTTGTCCGATTCATCTGAAAATTTCAGGGCAGATAGATCTTGACCTGATAAACAATTTTACCCCATGTCAGATTTGCTCTAAATGCTTTGGTTTTTGAGTTATAAGCCAAAAACTGCATTTTACCCCTATGTTCTATTTTTAGCCATGGCGGCCATCTTGGTTGGTTGGGCGGGTCACCGGACACAATTTTTAAACTAGATACCCCAATAATGATTGTGGCCAAGTTTGGTTTAATTTGGTCCAGTAGTTTCAGAGGAGAAGATTTTTGTAAAAGTTAACGACGGACGACGACGACGGACGACGGACGACGGACGCCGGACGCCAAGTGATGAGAAAAGCTCACTTGGCCCTTCGGGCCAGGTGAGCTAAAAATGAAGAATCTACATACACAGTTAGATTTGGTATATCAAAGAACCCCATTTATTCAATTTTTGATGAAATCAAACAAAGTTTAATTTTGGACCCCGATTTGGACCAACTTGAAAACTAGGCCAATAATCAAGAATCTAAGTACATTTTTAGATTCAGCATATCAAAGAACCTAACTGAGACATTTTTTGTCAAAATCAAACTAAGTTTAATTTTGGACCCTTTGGACCTTAATGTAGACCAATTTGAAAACGGGACCAAAAGTTAAGAATCTACATACACAGTCATGACAGTTAGATTCGGCATATCAAAGAACCCCAATTATTTAATTTTGATGAAATCAAACAAAGTTTAATTTTGGACCCTTTGGGCCCCTTATTCTGTTGGGACCAAAACTCCCAAAATCAATACCAACCTTCCTTTTATGGTCATAAACCTTGTGTTTAAATTTCATAGATTTCTATTTACTTATACTAACGTTATGGTGCGAAAACCAAGAAAAATGCTTATTTGGGTCCCTTTTTGGCCCCTAATTCCTAAACTGTTGGGACCTAAACTCCCAAAATCAATACCAACCTTCCTTTTGTAGTCATTAACATTGTGTTTAAATTTCATTGATTTCTATTTACTTAAACTAAAGTTATTGTGCGAAAACCAAGAATAATGCTTATTTGGGCCCTTTTTTGGCCCCTAATTCCTAAACTGTTGAAACCAAAACTCCCAAAATCAATCCCAACCGTTCTTTTGTGGTCATAAACCTTGTGTCAAAATTTCATAGATTTCTATTAACTTAAACTAAAGTTATAGTGCGAAAACCAAGAAAATGCTTATTTGGGCCCTTTTTGGCCCCTAATTCCTAAAATGTTGGGACCAAAACTCCCAAAATCAATACCAACCTTCCTTTTGTGGTCATAAACCTTGTGTTAAAATTTCATAGATTTCCATTCACTTTTACTAAAGTTAGAGTGCGAAAACTAAAAGTATTCGGACGACGACGACGACGCCAACGTGATAGCAATATACGACGAAATTTTTTTCAAATTTTGCGGTCGTATAAAAAAACAACTAGAGGTAGGTGTTAATATAAGAAAGTTTTATAAAATTTCATTGCTTTTTTGTGTCAATTTGACCATTCTGTCAATTTTTCAATTTTGGAATTTTCTCTTTTTTTTAGAACACAAATCTTATTATTTCAACTTCTTCGTTAGAATTGATTGAAAAAATACATATTTGAGAAATTTGATTTTTTTTTTATATGGGATGCACATGCTTCTGGTAAAATCATTTCTTGTACCCCAATCTATTTTGTCTAAATTTGCTGCTGTCTAGAATTTTTCCAGATCAGCCTTTCCAAGAATCACTATTAAAGGTTGTTTTTCCAATTTTCCCATTGTTTTTGCAGTCAACAGGACTCTTCACCAATTATAAAGAAGAGCCTGAGACTTCCATAAGAAATAAGAAGATGTGGTATGATTGTCAATGAGACAACTCTCCCAAAGAGACCAAATGACACAGAAATTAACAACTATAGGTCACCATACGGCCTTCAACAATGAGCAAATCCCATACCACATATCTACACAAAAGGCCCCAAAATGACTAATGTAAAACGAGAAAACTAATGGCATAATTCATGTACAAAATAATGAACGAAAAACAAATATGTTACACGGCTACAAACGACAACCACTGACTTACAGGCTCCTGGCTTGGGACATCACCACGACAAAGACACTAAGTACATATCTGAGAGTACTAGCAGTACTGACTGCTAGTTCAAAGCCAATAAAAAATATTAAAAAAAATATGCATCTTAGACTAAAAATTTTTTTTTTTTAAAAGACTTCATATTATATTATATGATACTTCAAATGTACCTACTATGAGCAAAATAAAATATGTAAATATTATTATTTGTTCTTATTTTGTTCATATTTTATAAGTTATATTGATTAGTAACCTTTGATTAACTGCAACACGTTATAAAAACAAATTAATCACTATAAAAACAGTTCCCAATTGTCCCACATTTAAACTTCCCAATTGTCCCACAAACATATTCCCGATTGTCCCACAAAATTTCATTACCTTTTTACCTGTAATTTCAAAAAGTGGGACAATCGGGAAGACAACGAGTCACCGGACACATTTCTTAAACTAGATACCCCAATGATGATTGTGGCCAAGTTTGGTTAAATTTGGCCCAGAAGTTTCAGAGGAGAAGATTTTTTTAAAAGATTACTAAGATTTACGAAAAATGGTTAAAAATTGACTATTAAGGTCAATAACTCCTTAAGGGGTCAACTGACCATTTTGGTCATGTTGACTTATTTGTAAATCTTACTTTGCTGAACATTATTGCTGTTTACAGTTTATCTCTATCTATAATAATATTCAAGATAATAACCAAAAACAGCAAAATTTCCTTAAAATTACCAATTCAGGGGTAGCATCCCAACAACGTGTTGTCCGATTCATCTGAAAATTTCAGGACAGATAGATCTTGACCTGATGAACAATTAAACCCCGTGTCAGATTTGCTCTAAATGCTTTGGTTTTTGAGTTATAAGCCAAAAACTGCATTTTACCCCCATGTTCTATTTTTAGCTGTGGCGGCCATCTTGGTTGGTTAGATGAGTCACCGGACACATTTTTTAAACTAGATACCCCAATGATGATTGTGGCCAAGTTTGGTTAAATTTGGCCCAGTAGTTTCAGAGGAGAAGATTTTTGTAAAAGATTACTAAGATTTACGAAAAATGGTTAAAAATTGACTATTAAGGGCAATAACTCCTAAAGGGGTCAACTGACCATTGAGGTCATGTTGACTTATTTGTAAATCTTACTTTCCTGAACATTATTGCTGTTTACAGTTTATCTCTATCTATAATAATATTCAAGATAATAACCAAAAACAGCAAAATTTCCTTAAAATTACCAATTCAGGGGCAGCAACCCAACAACAGGTTGTCCGATTCATCTGAAAATTTCAGGACAGATAGATCTTGACCTGATGTACAATTTAACCCCATGTCAGATTTGCTCTAAATGCTTTGGTTTTTGAGTTATAAGCCAAAAACTGCATTTTACCCCCATGTTCTATTTTTAGCTGTGGTGGCCATCTTGGTTGGTTGACCGGGTCACCGGACACATTTTTTAAACTAGATACCCTAATGATTGTTGTGGCCAAGTTTAATTAAATTTGGCCCAGTAGTTTCAGAGGAGAAGATTTTTGTAAAAGTTAACGCCGGACGACGGACGACGACGGACGACAGACGCCGGACGCCAAGTGATGGGAAAAGCTCACTTGGCCCTTCGGGCCAGGTGAGCTAAAAAGTGGGGTCACCGTTCATTTGCGCTCACAATTTGCCTTCGAAAGAAGCATACATTTTTGTAAAGGTGTTTTTTTTCTGTTGAAGTAATAGGAGAAATAAAGGTAATATCGAAATAAAAAAAAAGAAATTTATTACAGAAATCGCTAAAATTTTACAAAAATTTAGGGTTAGTACAGCGTATATGGAAATTATATTAAAAAAGATAGGTCACCGATGAGTTGAAAAAGATATTTCAATTTTAGAGCCAAAAAATGGCATTTTTCCACCAAAGGGAGATAATTTGGAACTTTTTCAATGATGTATACATTTTGAAAGTCATCTGGGGCCAACACGAATTGATTGTTTTGAATGATTTTTGTACTATATGATAAAGTAACAACTACAAAAGGAAATAAATAAAATTTGTAATGAAAAACAAATGTTTGATTTTTTTCTGAAATTTTTATACCCTCGAGCCTCATTAAAGCACTTGGCCCGAGAACACAGTTATTTCGTAGTGCATTTCTTTTAGACAATAAATTCAAATTAAAAAAATCGCACCTGCTCTTTCTCAAAAAGATTTTTACAGTGTAGTGTACTACCAGTGAGACAAATAATATCAAAATTATAGAAACTTCTACCAGCTCTAACTCAAAATATTGACAATTCTGTGTTAAGGGGGTGTAAAATTCAGTTTGACAGCTTCAGACGTGCTAAAATTTGACCTTTTAGAACTGGACCAATTTACTTCTTAACATAAAGATTCAGCACCCAATTTTTTTTTACATGTAATTACATCCCCCTACTTGATATTTCATGCATTTAATATCAAGAAATAAATTGGGAAAGTGTATCAAATAAGACATGCAAGTTATACACTGTTTACACTAGGGACTATATTCGTAGACAACGAAAACCAAAGGACGATAACTGTGTCCTTGGACCACTTTGTATATAGTTTTCAAAGACGAAAAATAATCTTCACGCAATTAACTCCTGTTTTTTACCGTAAAAGTTTTGTGAAGGCATGAAAGTTTAAGACCTATTGTTTTGAATTGAATATGTAGCTAAATTTAGTTGATAATCTGACTTTTTGAAGCACACTTAGTACAAAACGATCGTGCTTACAGTTTAATAAATTATCTGTCAAAATTTTATTTTTTTAACTGAAATATTTCAAGTTTCCAAACTAATTTCTCCTGGGACATTTCATTTTATAGTATTCTTTTCAAAATATCTATGCAAATCTAAATGAAGAAAGCCATGTAAACCATTACTGAATGATATATCATGTCATAGAACTTTCATGCAAAATTTGGAAGAGTTGCATGCATTTCGCGATATTTTTTCTAGAGTTTAATTTTTTTAGTTTGTTTCATGGGACAATGCTAAGTAAACGTTTTTTTCTGATAATGTGTGTCTTCTGATGCCTATGAATATCATATTTTCATTCTTTCTCTATCATAATGTGAAAATTTAAGAAGCAATCTTTATTTCCATATATTATTTGACAAACATATTTATTTTAGTATTTCAAAGAAAATTTTCCTATCAAATATCTACCTAACGCTATTTTCATGATAGTAGCAATATTTAACTTTGTGTCAGTCCATATATGAGACTCTGTATATAGAATATTTCATTGGAATCAACAGTTTCTTATCTAGATAATTGTTGTTATGAAATGAAGAGTACATGAGAAATATGAATACTCAATGCATCAGACATTATTCAAGAAAATTGTCAGATCATGTCAAATGAAGATACATTATCTTATTTTTAGCTTTTTGACTTATGAACAGTTCACAATGTCATCATTATATCTTGTCATGATAGAAATGCAAGTAAATCCTTATTTCAGTTATTGGTCTTATGTGGTAAAGTGGAAACATGCATATGTATTCAGATATATACAATATGTATATGTACTGTACATGCCTGCATTCATATATTTACACATATAAACCCAACATGAATGCATTTAAGATAAGTACACATATGTACTGTAAACAGAGATGGGTTCATTACTTTCAATGTAATTGAATTACAATTACTTTTTTTGTCATTTGTACTATTAAATTAAATTAATGATTACATCATTTCTGAAAGTGTCTGATTAAATTAATGATTACATTAGCAAAGTAAATGAATTGAAAAAAACAAAAATATTTTGAATGATGTGAATGAATAAACATTTAATATAACTATAGTATTTTTTAGAAAGGATTTTTTTATATATATTTTAAAATGATAACTTCCAACTTCATCTATTTGATAAATCAAAAAAGTTCACTACAGACATACATGAACATTATGTCACCCATTACACTTTATTATCATTGATCTCTGAATTATTTTGACTTCAATTGAATATGGCTTAAAGCCTTTATAAAGAGTTTGCTGTCAGTCTTCTGACCTCTTCCAGACTTTATATGTATTTCAAGGTGCAGTTTTTGGAAGTTAATATATGGAAAAATTATTGATGAAATAAAGTTACCAGATAAAAATTATGTAAAAATTTAATAGAATTGATTAAACAAATTGTAAACAAAATACAAGTACTATAAGTCAATGCATTTTACATGTCAAGTCTAAGTACATACAAAAATTATTTAAAAAAACGATATTTGTCCAACTTTTAATTTAGTTTGTGCTAATTAGAGTAATTTTCACATGTCTGATTAATTTTTTATCATATATATTGTCCTACAGCTATACTTAATTAGAAATTGCAAATTTTTTACTAAGGCCTACTTAGGCTAATGATGACTTTTTAATATAGTAACAGTTTATTTTTTACTGTTCAGAGTATACAAATCAATTTACATGCTTGATAAAGTAAACCAAACTATCTTAACTTGTTAGATATCTATTAAATAAGAATAACAAAAAGGTTCATTTATTGACCATAAACATAGTTTTTTCATTGTAATCAGAATGTAATCAAAATGTAATCAGGATTACAGGGCATTTTGAAAAGTAATTGATTAAATTAAATTACATGTAATCAGATGTTTGGCTGATTAATGATTACAATGATTACTTGAAAAATTGTAATCAATTACAGCTGATTAACGATTACAATTACAATAGTACCCCAAGTCTGACTGTAAATAGACACACTTAGAAATGTACATATACACAACAGCCCGTGTGGATTTTGCTTCTTCCACCTGCCCACAGGGGACAGCCCACTCTAGCTATAATCTCTTTTTTTGTAAAAATATTGATTACAAATGCTTTAAATATTTGGTTTTTTTCAATTGATTATACTTGCAAGTCTTTTGATTAAACAAAAGAAATTGCATGCCCACCCCTATGGTTAGGCAGAGTGGACAAGCTAGAAATTTTGCCCATCCGGTGCCCACTCTTTTACTTCCAAAGTTGAGTCACGATTTTTAATTAAAAAGTTATTTTCATAAAAAATTTCAGTTTCAAGTATCAAATGAATTTTCTTTAAAATGCAAATTGCATAGAAGTTATCACTTTAAAACTTTACTAATTTATTGTAATATATACATTAATTTTCCTACACTATTGCTACAGAAGTTATCTATCTTTTTGGTTAATTGCATACTTTTCTCCTGCACAAAACCATTTCCCATTCATCTAAAGTTTACCTATTTCCTATATATCATATACTGCTAAACTCTTCATCCATCCAACAACCTAGATGTTTGTGTCAAATGTGTTTAAACAGTAATAACAATTAGTATCAACATCCTCATGACACAACTTACTGTACACAATATATATATCAATAGATATAGGAAGATGTGGTGTGAGTGGCAATGAGACAACTCTCCATCCTAATAACAATTTATAAAAGTAAACCATTATAGGTCAATGTACGGCCTTCAACACAAGTCTACTTCCAGATAGCTAGCAAACCTAAGCAACTGCTTTTGTTAGGACATTAATATGTATAGGACACCATCGCTCGTGCTGCATCCATTAATCGCTAATCAGTAAAGTTGTATGTTAACATGACAATAATTTACCTTTATCCTGATACAGTTAAAGATGGATTAACTGACTAATTTAGTTAGACAAAATTGGTGTCGGCGTCGGCATAGGCGGCGGCGTCCACAAATATTCAATCTGTGTTTTAAGTTTTTGTAAAAATAAAATTGCATTTTTTCTGTATTTTACTTATAAAATGGACTTAGTTTTTCTGCGAGGAAACATTACATTCACTCTGTGGTTAAAGTTTTTAAAATTTTAATAACTTTCATAAACTTTCCTTGATTTGTACCAAACTTGGACAGAAGCTAGTTTATGATCATAAGATATTATTCAGAAGTAAATTTTGCAAAAATAAATTCCACTTTTTCCATATTTTACTTATAAATGGACTTAGTTTTTCTTCCAGTTAACATTACATACAGTCTGCAGTTAAAGTTTATAAAACATTTATTAGATTCATAAACTATCCTGGATTTTTACCAAACTTGGAAGCTTCTTTCAATCAAAAGACAGTATCGAGAGGGAAATTTTTATTGATGTTTTTCCTCATTTTTGTTGAGTCTGTGATTAACAGCAAAAGTAGGCGAGACACTGGGTTTGGTGGAACCCTTACAAATTTTTTTTCTTAATTCTTTTTGTTTTTTTGATATTGTAAATTGCCATATTTTAACCCTTTCGCCGATGAGTCCCGGTTTACCGGGATTCACGCTTCAGACAGCTGACGACGAGTCCCGTTTTACCGGGATCAGAATACATCTTTTATATTTCCCGCTCAAAACAGTGCAAACATGAGTTATCTTTCTTTGATGAATGCCCGGATGAAAGTGTAAACATGGCGCTTCCGTTTGTTGAAAACCGTGTCAAAATCAGAGGAAATTTACGGAATTTACGAGAATTTGAAATGAGGGAACATTTTTTTTGAAAGAATATGGAAGAATTGAAGCCAAACTAGTATACTTTTTTGACATAAAATGTCGTTTTATGTACAAAACACTTGGAATGGACATCGTTCAGTGTTCAGAATTTGTACTGCCTCATAAAATTTTTCAAAATTTTGCCGTTTTGGTTTAAAAAATTATAATTTGGGGTCAAAGAGCAGAATTTTGAGAATTTCACCTAAATAATGCTTCAAATTTGAAAATTTGAATATTTTAAGAAGAAAAAATTATCAAAACATAAACAAAACTGTGAACATGGTGTTAGTGAATGAAATAAATACACAAATAACTACAAACAAGTTTTTATTGACATTTATTATGAAGACCTCCCACTTGAGTAAAAGTAGCCAGGGAAGCCATCGTCTCAGAGTAGCTTCTGTCTGGGCAGCTATCGGTGAAAGGGTTAAGAACATTGGAAGAATTTAGAGCACTTTTACTCAACTCACTCACTTTTACTTGTCATTTTTATTGAAATATAAATAAATCTACTAAAAATCAGATAATTGGTTGTTACATGTGCAATACATTACATGATATATGTATGTCCAGATTCTACCTCCTGCTGGTCTAAAGTGTGGCTCAGGTTAAAATGAACATCTTTTTATGAAGTGAATATGCACCAATCAAGTGCTGTCATTTGATCTCAATATAGAAATGCTATAGAGTTTCTTTATTACTTCTATGTACTGAATAGTGTAATTATTACTTACTAATTTCTTTAACATGAAGTATTAGTCTGGCTACAAGAGCTAAATATTCTTCCTGAAAAGGGAAAAATGATTAAATCAAATAATTAGCATTTAGTATTTCTCAAAATTCAAATATCCTGCATCTTGTTACATTTTGTATCAAGTCAAAACTTTTATAAAAACCAGTCTGTTGTTCCCACTATTTTCATTTAGAAATTTATTTATATAAATACAATTGCATGTATATTTTATTCAAACCAATGAACATGAATTCAACAAATAACCTTTAAAATTTACATATTAATAAATTCTTCCAATGGTGCCATTACCAGAGCAAGAGTACTGCATTAACAATTCACAAAAGATGCCAGTCATGCTTAAAAGTTTTCGTGGGAAGGCGTTATATTAATCTTATATGTTCAAAGAAAGATAACCCTATTTAACATTAATAGGCAGCAACTAGCCCATGTTAAATTTTTATGTAACACTTTTTCATTGCCATGTCTTTAGGAATAACTCTTCTGCACTGAAAAAAATGTCACTTTCATTTAGTTAACATCACAAATATCAATTTTATTGGGCCAAGTTTTTGTCACTTGTTTAAGTACCCTTGTTTTTAGATATAAAGAATGACCCCTTCATTTTTTATCATAAATTTTAAACAACTTACACATAACATAATAAGTTCAGTTTCTATAGATTTTTACACATATTTTGTGTCTAATTTTTACATTAATCAGTTATCACAGAGATATGTCTCGCTTTTTTGTAATTTTGATAAGGCAAATGTTGAAATTAAAACAGCAATACTGTACAATAAGTTCGACAAAAATTCAAAGTCAAGCAAATCGAACCATAACTGAGATACATGGCTAAACAATCTCCATGTAAATGAGATGTACCAACTATTACAACTGCATTCCAAATATCATTGACTTCTTATAAGTCAATCCCTTTAAAGTTTAAACAAACCAAAACACAAACATTAACTGGTTAACTATGTAAAAGTTATACCACTGTCCCAGGTTAGGGGGAGGGGGGGGATCCCGCTAACATGTTTAACCCGCCACATTATTTATGTATGTGCCTGTCCCAAGTCAGGAGCCTGTAATCGAGTGGTTGTCGTTTGTTTATGTGTTACATTTTTGTTTTTCATTCATTTTTTTACATAAATAAGGCCGTTTGTTTTCTCGTTTGAATTGTTTTACATTGTCTTATCGGGGCCTATTATAGCTGACTATGCGGTATGGGCTTTGCTCATTGTTGAAGGCTGTACGGTGACCTATAGTTGTAAATGTCTGTGCCATTTTGGTCTTTTGTGGATAGTTGTCTCATAGGCAATCATACCATATCTTCTTTTTTATATATAAGTCAATGAACCATGAAGAGGCCCCTCAGGGGATGGGGCTATATAATCTCCATGAAAATAACACTTGCAAATGCCAATAAATTTGAATATCAAATTTCATTGACTTAAAATTAGCAGTTCATCCTAAACTGATGTAATCTCAAACTAATACATGTAAACTAAATAAAAGTCTAAGTCGATAGACCACGACTGAGGGGGAGGGACCAAATATTTTCCATAGTCATGAGATGCGCTAATGCTTATACAACTGAATACCAATTATTAAATATTGGCCTGCCACTAATGGTTCCCCTTCAACTGACCTAATCACTTAAAAAACTTATACATGTAAAATAAGCATAAGTTTCAAGATCAATAGACCATAAATGAGGGTCAAAGCCAAATAATCTCCATGGAAAGGAGATGTGCCACTGCTTAGACAACTGCTTACCAAATATGATTGACCTACCACTTGTGGTTCACCATAAACTAGACGTAATGACAAACTATTACATTGTTGCCGCCACTGGAAACAGCATATCTATGTCACGCTTTTTTACCCTGTTTAGCGAGACAAAAATGTACAAATGTATACAATGGTATATAATGCTCTTCATTCACCTTGTAAATAAACCCATAATTTTTTTCAAATAGAATGATGGGATTTAGGTAATTGACGTCACAATAACAATAACAATGTCAGTTGTATTTTGAAGAAAGCCTGAGATAATATATTGTTTATACCAAGATATAATATATGTCTTCCTATTCATTCTATTATGAAATTTTGATAGTTAGATTCAAAAGTTAAAATTGTGATACTTGAACATATAAAATTTGCAAAATAATCAGTCAATAAACCATGACTGAAGGCGCTAGGCAATTATATATATAAGGGTCAAATCTTTTTCATGGTTACAAGATATGCAAATCCAAAAACAGCTTCATACAAATATCATAAATTAAGAGATCATCCCTACTTTTTGGTGGGATTCGTTATTCTTTAGTTTTCTATGTTGTGTCATGTGTTCTATCATTTGTCTGTTTGTCTTTTTCATTTTTAGCCATGCCGTTGTCAGTTTATTTTCGATTTATGAGTTTGACTGTCCCTCGGTATCTTTCGTCCCTCTTTTAAGTGGTTCCCCTTCAACTGACCCAATCACAAACTTTAACATGTAAACTACTACTGAGTACTAGTATACAAAAGTTTTTATATCAAGTCAATATTGCCTGAGAGACAGGGTCAATTATTTCCATGGAAACTATATTTGCCACTGCTTTTGCCAAATATCATTAATTTATGATAAGTGGTTCCTCTCAAACTGACCTTAACACAAATTTAAACATGTAAACTAGGCAAAAGTTTTAAAGTCAATAGACTGAGGGGGTACACCCAATGATCTCTGTGGAATGTGATGTGTCAGTGCTCTTACAACTGCATACAAATTTCCTTGAAAATTTGATTTATCATTACTCATATTACTGGTTCGCCTTCAACTCACTTTTGTTGACACTGTTGCCAGTTCAGGCTGGCATGGCTTTGTCAGTTTGCTTTCAACTTGAGTTTGACTGTTCCTTAGGTATCTAGTAATATGCCTTATAGGTCGGTTTCAAAGTACAAAGTAACAATTTTTCCTAGTAGAAGACATATTATTCTATCGTGCCATGCTCTATACTGATTCTAACATTGTAGGCATTATATTATACCATATATAACATTTAACACCTAATTTCACTTAGTATAAAGATATTGTCAAATGTACATTGAGCATAGAGCATCGATTGAAAGTATTATTTTTCAATTTTACAAAACTTACCCTTGATTTAGCCTTCATAAAGACATGGTTTTCCATTTCTAGACTGGATTTAGTCATTGGTGTGGCTGATTGTCTCACTGCCTCATCTCTGTAAGAAAGATAAATATCCTTCATTAGCAAATAGTGATTCATGTTTATAATTACTCTGAAGACTGCTGATTTGTGGCCTTGCATGTGCACCTACAAAAAAGCTGACTCAGTGTGTTTGTCTACTTTAATAAAATGTTATCACATCACATTAAAATTTCATTGTCCTGAATATGCATACAAAATTAAATCCATAAACTGTTTTATTCCATATTGGTATTATTTCAGTAGGTTTCTCTAATTGAATTGGATTTTGAATAAAGAGCATATTCAACTGAAGAAAGTTATATTCACCTGGCTAACTGTCAATCCACTATTTTCAACATAAGAAAATGCCTGTACCAAGTCAGGAATATGACAGTTGCATTTGTTATCCATTCATTTGATGTGTTTGAGCTTTTGATTTTGCCATTTGCTTAGGAACTTTCTGTCTTGAATTTTTCTCAGAGTTCATTTTTTTTGTGATTTTACTTTTCACACGCCTTCACATGTAACATTATGGTAAAATGTTTGAAGTAAGTTTGTGTTTGGTAATAATATGTTATTAAATACATTGTTTTCTTTCAGAATTTTGAATAAAACAATAACTGTCTTTTGTTTTAGTATTAAGTATAAGGTTTAACTGACTTTTGAAAAACTGATATTTACTGAGGCCAACATCAAGTCACATCTAGATCACAATCGCACCACACTCACTGAGATTTGAATTTATGTGGTAAGGTGAGCGGCATGAAAATGGTAATCCTTGTTTTTTTACTGAGTTACTCGTTCATCAACTCAGTGATTATCCTGCCTTTAATTTAGGTCAGAATATCGGCCCCATTCCCAATCAGAAAATACCTTTAAAAAATTTCCAAATTGAACATGTAAAATTCCCAATTCAATCAAGTTAAAATAAAGTTAGAGCTGAATAGCTCTGAGGGGAAAGACGGCCCTTGTTTCTTCTTTTTTTTTTGGGGGGGGGGGGGGGGGGGGGTATCTTTTGATAGTCTTCATATAAAGAATGAAAAAAGAACAGCTAGAACATGTAGAAAGGTTGACAATATTGAAGTCAATTGTTGTTTAATTTAATTTTGTTTCCTTAGTTTAGGATTCTATTTGGACCAATGGAAGAGATCTGCATCTTCTAAATCTAAACATTCGATTAAAGTTGATAGTTAATTATGTAAAATTCAACTGAATTCTGTCATTTAACAACAACTACAATGTTTTCAGAAATCTTAATTGTGGACCACTGAACTGCAGGCTAGGCCATTTTCCATTTTTTTGTGACAGTACTCTAAGATTTTTAATTATTTTCTTAAGAATTTAGTTAGGACTGAAAATCCATTCAGTTTTAAATTTCTATTGATAAAGTTCCCAGTTACAACTCTCATCACAGGGATACAGGTACTAATAAAAAAAACAATATGATTGATGTAAACTGTGTGAAGCTTGTTTCCAGATCCTACATTTTGAAATATTTGTAAATTTCATGAATTAATATAAAATGCAACTTTTTTTTTTTACCATTTCAATGATTTATTTGTCACTGTTTGTTGGTACACACAATTTAGTTTATTGGAAGACTACTAATCATAAACTAAATGTCACATTTTAAGTTCTATTTTAGTGGATAATTACTCATCAATTGAGGTGCTCCTGATTTTGAGGAAGATTCACATAACAGAATTTTACAAAAAAAATTTAAAAAATCGCTTCTCTCCCCAATCTCTTGTATTTCCACGAACTTTGTTTACTTTGAAAGTTGTTGACCTACAAATTAAAGTATTGCATGTTGATGTTTGAATCATCTACAGCAAACATAATTATGTTAAAATTTAACAAATACCAATTTATAACTAGTGCACGATCTGTGAGAATGATTTAATTAAATAACCAGTGAAGGATATCCCTGCTTCTGCATAGGTGTGGCATTCCAACAATGACGTCATTTTAAAATATAATTTAGGTTGGATATATTTCATGTATTTAGAATATCATGTCATACTGATTTTTCCGGATTGTAAAAGAAATGTAAATAGTGTAAAGGAGAGCTCAAAATACGATAATTTCGCCAGAAACAGAAGGGAAATGTGTAGAAAAGTGTTTTAAAGTCAATTTATTTATTTGTGTGTTTCCTTTTCATCAATCTCAGTATAAAGATTTGTTGGGGGGTTTGCCGCACTATAAAAACAAAATGAATGATGTGAGGGGATGTCACTCTTGTCAGACCTATAGGGGATTGACGGCTTGAAGCCGTCTTTCCCCAAAAAGATAAATGATAATTTTTTTGTTCATATGATTTGGTTCAAAATATAGGTTGTTGTACTGTTCCCCATGTAATCATATTGAATACAAGTAACTATATTTTGACCATAAACCAGTTTTTACAATGGGTAAGCTTTGTTCAGCATTTGGATGACGTCTGCTGGTTAGCGGTAAGAATTTGGAATATGAAGTGAAGATGCTGTACATATGTTACTATCTGAATATCATTGTAAATACATGCCAACATGAAAAACTAAAAGGTTTTTCATTATTTTCTCACAAGTAATTTTTTCTAGAGGTAATGTCGTACTGAGCAAAGATTTGCAGGTTTGGTTTTTTTCTTTTGGCTGTGAATTGAGCATGCCAAATATACAACATGTCATCTCATTATTCAAAATATTACATGTTTGCAAATTAAAAAAAAATTGCAAAGATGCCACTGATTGTAAAAAACTTGTTTAGCTTTAAAAAAAAATCAAAAATTTGAACTGAAGATATACATGTAACAGGGACTAATATATTTTGAATGAAAAATGTTTCTACATGTACTTTACAAATGTAGAGTAGGATGAAGCGTGGTTGTGATGGATAAAGGCACTAAATCAGTCACCTCAAAGGCTCAAACCCAAATACTAACACTAAACAATTTGATTCTACCCAAACACCTGAGCATAATTCATTTAAAATGAACTCTGCTCATGTACAAAGAGTGACTGACTGTCAATCCCACTCTGAGTGCAACCATAATCAGTGACAGTTGTCAACTCTAGCTCAGAACTAAGCACTGCAAAACATTATACCATGCCATACAGTGATATTGTTGGCTTTTTTCAAAACTACCTCTACCCTTTTTTATTGGGAAAATATGCATCATTTTTATCAAATTGGGAAATTTACAATTGTATAATAAATCATGAATTTGACTGTAAGTTCAATTTGCAGACCCCCTTTCAAGAGGTAAACTCTCATTTGAAATATAAAGACCCCTTATTGTCAGTGATGATACATAAATAGACCCTAAAATCTGTACATATAGTCATTTTAGACATGAAATTTTTTTAAATGAATGTTTTTCAGTTTGTATCCATGTTCAATTACTACTGTTTGGGAAAAAAGGTGTATTTTTGGGAATAATTTTAAGCCATTTTTTTTTCAAATTGGGATTTTTCTCCAGGGGAAAAGGCCTTTATTCTCCGGTTATTTATAATTAAGGCAAACAATATCACTGCCATATAAGTGTCTAAGAGAAATTTACTAGCAAGAAAACTTGCAATAAATCTCAGGGTTGTATGACTGATTTAAATGTTCAATTTAGAACATGAAAGTAAAGGAGACATCAGACTATTTACACATGTATGGTTCCTCGTCCAATCCCTGCTTCAGGAAGAAAATTTCAGGGACTGAATGTTAGGCTCTCCCTCGACACCATTTGCAAGTAGGGTCTTCAGAAATAATAATAGTCTGGCGGAGGGGACGATATGTGACCTGTGTTCAGAGAGAGCCATGTCTATTGCACGTAAAAGACACCCTTGTAGATTTCCAAAAAAGAGCAGGCTAATGACGCTACAAGGCAGCACTCGCACTCGCAAAGTGAAAAGAGATTACTGTGGATTCATTATTATTCGTTGGATACCAATTTTCGTGGATTTTGTGGGTACAGGTGAACCACGAAATCAAATGTTCAACGAATAACAAATTTATTATAGGCTTATCTGCAAAGTTTTACAAAACCACGAAATAAAATATCCACGAACATGCAAGTTTTTCTCAATCCACGAAAAATGATATCCACGAAAATAAATGAATCCACAGTAATATAAGTTGTAGTAACTTGTTTCCCTATCCACTATAAAAAAAAATATGTTTAAACTAAAATAATAAATAGCATTTACAAATTGTGACTTGGATGGAGAGTTGTCTTATTGGTACTCGTAACACATCTTCTTGTACAAAAATGTATCGAAATCCTATAAATATGTTGAACACAATGATTTATTTATTCCCAATTCATACATTTTTTTACATTACATTTTCATACAACACATTTTTCCCAATTGCCTAGGGCCCACTGATTAACTAGCACTGATCATGAGGACCACACTGGAATCTCCTTACCAGTCTTCATGCTTAACCACAAGTCCTAAAGCATTGGCTTGTAAGTTGTAATTCAATTGCTTTCAGGCCTGTAAAATCTTCTCTAAAAGCCAATATGGCAATATAACATCCAAGTTCCAACAAAAATTTTCAAAACAAAATTGAGCTTCAGGCATCAAAAGTTAAGCATAAAGGCTGCCTTATGGTTGATAACCCAGGAGGATTCCAACAGGACTGGGACCTACGCCATCTTAAATTTCTTCATGGCCTTGTTGTTAATTTTTGTATACATGTATGTGTAAATGATTGTAGAATAAAATTGAGAATGGAAATCGGGAATGTGTCAAAGAGACAACAACCCGACCAGACATCAGAAGAAGGTCACCAACAGTTGTATTATATCGTACTATATTCTACTTTCCGATTCAAGTGGTTATGCATATCTCTGACTATTTTATAAACAGTTGGCGTAAGAGTTACATGTAAATTGTATAAAGAATGATTGGCGTGTGATGCATTTACAATATAATTGGTATTTTTATGGTCTGACATGGGGTACCACATACCTGCCAAGTTTTGAAAGTGCCCATGGGGGTTTTAGTGCGCGACAACAAATTGTCAATTTCAAAGGTTACAATTCTTTGCGACGACTATTTTGCATGTGCTGTTTTGTGGTCTATAAAAAGTGTCATATTTGTAAGATGAGCTGACATGCCTTTTTCTTAAGTTTATTTGCTACTTTTATATATCAGTAGAAAAGATGAACATGTAGCTGCAAGACCAGGAATTAATTTCATGTGTAAGGATATTAAATAATTGCTGACTTTTTTCAATTTAAAATTATGCACAAAGAAAGACCTTTATCAGGTTGGGAACAACACCTAGGGGTATCCCCTCAATGTAAGGACATTAAAAACCACTTTTTAAGTAAAAATGAGCACATTTTCTGAGTGATATTCATATTATTTGAAGTAACTTTTCCCAAAGAATTATACATCTTTTAAGATCTATCTGGTATAATATGGTCAACACATATCCAAGTATTATGATATGTTCATGGCCTAATATATCATGTATATCTTCTTTATTTTTCAAAATAATTGGACCCTACATTTAGAAAAGTAGTTCTAAATATAATGTCAGAATTTCCCATTTTTAAGTTAAATAAAAATCTACATTTTTATTTTTATTTTTCACAGAAGTAAAATGACCCCTTGACTAATAAGGGAAGTCCCTCATTTAAGGGATTCCTCATGTGTTTTTTTTTGTTTTGTCCATATGAAATAATAAAGAATATTACATTAAATGATTTGGTATTTTAATAAAATACATATCATTTGTTCAAGTGAAATATCAATAAATTAGTGAATAAACTACTATTTATTATCTTTATGGTAGTACTGCATCATTGAAGTTTGTCAATCAACCATGCTTTTATTCTTATTCTGTGTAAGAACCTCCTTGCAGGTGAAAAACCATTTGCCATGTTACGATTTAAAAAGAACAGAGGAAATCAACACAAGTTCAAAATCTAGGATGTTAGAATTATCTTGAGAGAACACGTTTTTGATTGGCTGATTAATTTGATCATGAGAAACATAGAATTTGATTGGCTGAACACGAATGTCTTCCTTGGACACAGTTCAAAATCGGGAACCATCATATTTTTCGTGTAGATTTTCACAAAATCGTGTTTTAGAGGGTTTTTCACGATCACGATCGTGCAATCGTGACAAAGGGTCAAAATCGTGTAATACACGCCTAAATCGTGAAAGTTGGCAGGTATGGTACCATAATATCTTCCTTGAGATAAGATGTTATCGCTTAATAACTTTACATCCCTTGTTTCTATAATATGCTCTATATGGCACAGTCAAATAACGGGTAATAGTATTGTCCAAAAGTGGTATATTTATCCCAATCATCCAGGGGTATATACATGTAAACAGCTGTCAGCAGTCAGGGTCGGTAAGCCGACTGTGCGAGTGCTGTATAGACAGTCAAGGTGGTTAAACACTTCCATTTGTTAGGGTCGTTATTTCGATCAAATCACACATATAAAATAAATACTTGCTTATTGTTCCAAACATAGAATTGACTGCTCAAGTCTTTCCAATAACTTAAACTTAGCAGAAAAATTGTCTTAAGCTGTAAGTGAGGTGTATTGAGAAAAGCAGAAGAGCTTCATGTATAGCGTTAAGAGAGCTTCATTAATTCAGATAAAAACATAGCGGAAAGAGCCTGTTGAACCAAATATTTGAGGTAGAACTTAGAAGTATTGTGAGCCAGTGGAGCAACAGCGCCAGTGAGTCTATTGAGCTAGGAGCTACAGAGCTAGTATGCAAGTAAATCTTGATATTATAATTTATTTGACCTATAGAGCCAGTAAGCCAGTTGGGCTGAATATTTTTTTGAGCTGGAGGAGCGTTTATGAGCCGAGAGTTGAAAAGGCATTGTAAACAAAAGAAACTATACATTTAGTCTCAGATCTTGAGAATCAACTCGGGTACGGACCACCCGACACTTTATAGTAGAAGCGTGGTAGGATCGCTATGAGAACGAGATGATAGTAGTGAGGTCGTAGTAATATGTCTGTGAAATCGTAGCGCAGTATCTCCGACTAGAATTGGGCTTTCACTACATGTATCCTCTCGCTACAATGGGATTCTGTGGCTGGAGTATTCTTTGTATTAAATTAATTAAAGATTCCATAATTTGTCGGGCATTGAATATTTACAACAAGGCTCTCAAGATACAGGGCTCTCAAGATACAGTGAAAGGTTTATATAAGATATGATACACTGTTAACAGTTATAAATCTTAACTTCCTGAAAACATGTCATTCTTAGAAATGTCTTAACTTCCTGAAAACATGTCATTCTTAGAAATGTCTAACATGACTAAAAGTTAAAACAGTAAATAATTTATGAGATGTTTCCATCTTATTCAAAAAATGAGCTAAATCGACATGACGGTGTTCCATAATCCAAAGATTGTTTACATGAGAGTTTAATACTTGATTATCTGTTAATTTCACTGTTTATGTGATTCTGTTATTCTTACATCTGCTGTATAACTTTTCGGCGAAAAGTTTCGCTTCTCCAATCGTTTTGGTCTGCCATTTTTTCTGAAATGAAGATTCAAAAGGGGAGCTAATTCAAACGGGTCTCACTAATAAGCGACAACAAGCGTCAAGAAGCGACAACAAGCGTAAACAAGCGACAAGAAGCGACAACAAGAATTATTTTAGCGACAAGAAGCGACAAAAAGACTATTTAGCGACAAGAAAACATTTTTTTTATTAGATATAAAGAAATTTGTTTTTAATGGGTTTTTTTAAATATACGAGCAGATATGTCTAATTAAAATGTTTTATTATATAGATAGAGTGGGGTGCCCATATTCGCCGGGGACACAATTTCGCCGTTTTATAATTTTGAGTTGTAAATACTTCAAAAGATGGCTGAAATGGAAGAAATATGCCGGTAACTAAGATTTTTATAACAAATATAATTTTATTTTAAACTACGACAAAATTGCGGTATTTCTTAGTAAATCTTTGACTGATTGCCCTAAATTACAGTTCTGTACACCTTTAAAATGTCTGCTATTGCCATCTATAATGAAATTGATTTGAAAAATATTGTTTAAAGCTGCAGTTATTTGGGTTTAAATAGATGTATAAAAACGGCATATGTGTAACAAAAAATATGTTCCGGTGTGACATTTGTTCCTCTGGAACAAATTTCATAGGAAATATGTTCCGCCGGAACCTATATCACAGAAAATATGTTCCAACACTGTAAAATTTGTTCCGGAACTAATTTTTAGACCAAATATGAAATAAGTTCCGGAACAAATATCATAGCTCCATGAATTTTGTTCCAGTTAATATTAAGAGTTTTAAATAAGTTCCTGTGATATTAGTTTAAGACCAATATGTACATATGTCAAAGAAATCAATGAATAAGTTCTTCTCAAACCTATTTTCACTGAAATAAGTACCTTTGCAACATATTGCACAGCGAAACATTTTCTTGTTACACTTAAATTATAAAGCAAGCTAAATGCTGTACTGAGTGTGCTGGCATGGGATACATGTGTAATTGCAGGCAAGACTGTTAAGTTTTACAGGATAAAGTGATGGTAATTTATCATAATTTGTATCTATGTTTTATGTGGTATTCCTGCGTGGTTCCTGTTAACTGTCATGGCCCTGTTTCTAGCCATACATGTACTTGTCATGGAACAGTTAGTTCATATGTTCATGTTATCTTTGACTTTAATTTTTTCTGAAAGATTTTTTCTTATCTTTCTCTTTTCTGGCTCAAAGTGGGACTGTCATTTTGATATTTTTAATTTTGATTTTGATGAATTACGTTTATAATTAAACATTTGCTATAGTCCACAAGATTCTTTTTGGATGATTTATATTTTTCATTTATTGTATTATCAATATATTATACTTATTTTTATAATGCACTTGAATGATAACTTTAAACTCATTGATGACAAATGTTCAGTATATAAGATAACCTGTTTAACCAGTGGAACATATTTCACAGACTAGGAACTTATTTTACCAGGTGAGGAACAAATTTCACAAACCCAGAACTTATTTCACCAGGTAAGGAACAAATTTCATAAACCTGGAACCTATTTCACTAGGTAAGGAACAAATTTCACCAACACAGTACTTATTTCACCAGGTAAAGTGTGGAACTTATTTCATAGAGATGGAACAAATTATATTGAAATTATCTATGAAAAAAGTTCTCCCAGAACATATTTCCTGTGATATTAGTTCCACTGGAACTTTTTTCACAGGAACAAATTTTGGCTCACATATGTGTCCCCCATTTACAAAACATTAAGCAATTTCAAACACCCTTTAATCTAACTTTTCAGATGATTATTTTCAAACAAACACGTTTTCAAGCTTAAGAATATTTTGCATTTGAAGTTATCTTCATATAGAAATATCAGTATACTTCAAAAACATATAGACCTGAACATAAACTGTGGAAAATATGGGAAGATATGGCGAAAATGACTCGCACCCCACTCTAGATGAAGAAATGAAACATTTGTGAGAAAGAAAGAGATTGTGAAGTTTATATTAGTATATTGGTAGATGAAGAAATTAAACATTTGTGAAGACTGCGAAAGAGATTGAGCTTCTTTTTTTATTTTTAAATATGAAGAATATGTATAAGATAATGTATGTATCTGTTTTCATCAAAGTCAAAGTATGAATAAACGAATGGAGATATATATGGAGCGGGCATAATGGAATATAATATTTTGATTCATTTGCTTAATACTATGCGGACGAAAATGCTCTATTTTTTGAGGCAGCCTTACAAGCTTCATCATATAACACTGAACACTTTTAATTTGCAAAACACTCATTTGCAAATTCGCCACCGCCTCAAACAAGAGCTACAATATCATGTATATAACCAAAATGTGCGGAATTACATGGGATTCAATAATTTCATTGGTTTTCTACTGTTACTTTTATATTTATTTTGCTATTTGATTTATAAAAACATGGGATTTTCAATATCCCATGGGACAGGGCAAAATCCCATGGGATTGACCATTTTTTTTTGGTCCCATGGGATTATTGTAGTCCCATGGGATATTTGTTGTCCCATTATGATGGTGAGACAAGTTCTAGTCTATTGTGCTTAGATGTATCATAAATTAGCTTATTTGACACGATCTCTATACAAGTCAAAACTCTCAGTCTTGTTGCAAAACTTTAATTGCCACACATGTCCACTGACAAAGAATTGAAGAGACAATTTCCATTTGTTGAGACTTGGACAGGGTTTCTTTCTTTAATAATCATGCTTTGTTCATTTAATATTTGTCTAGAAACCATGTCTTCAACCAAAGAGCTCATTGCAGAATATGTATGGTTTGTCTCCCCAATAATTTGTGTTAGTGGTTCTTTTCTTAGCAATATTTTCTCTACATTTACGCCATCCATCAACAATTTTTTACTTGCATAAGCTTCTAATCTACTAATAGAAAGATCATAGTCAAATTTATGATATTTTGTATGACAACATTGTATACATATGAAATCACAACTTTTAGTCTGACTTAGAGAGAGCCGTGGTGTAGTGGTTAGTGCATCGGACTACTAACACAAAGGTTCCTGGTTCGATTCCCAATTGGGATGAAAATTTCAGGAACTGAATTTTCGGCTCTCCCTTGACACCATTTGCGAGTATGGTCTCGAGGAAACGATGATAGTCCGTCGGAAGGGGACGATAAATGGCTGACCCGTGTTAAGAGAGAGCCATATCTCTTGCACGTTAAAGACACCCTTGTAGATTTCGAAAAAGAGCAGGCTAATGCCGCTACAAGGCAGCACTCGCACCCGCAAAGTGGAAAGGGATTAATATAAGTTGCAAAACTTGTTTCCCAATCCACTATAAATAAATATGTTTAAACTAAATAGTCTGACTTAAGATCCGAAACTGATCTTTTCTTGTTGTCGCTAATTAGTGACCGATTCAAACAAACAAGAGGCGTACAATTTCCTTACATTTTTTAAACTTCTGGTTGGACGCATTTATCAATAACTGTGGCGGATCGATTATCCAGATATTTTTATAAATAAAGGCAACAGTAGTATACCGCTGTTCAAACTCATAAATCCATAGACAAAAAACAAAATCGGGGTAACAAACTAAAACTGAGGGAAACGCATTAAATATAAGAGGAGAACAACGACACAACACTACAATGTAACACACACAGAAACAGACCAAGCAACAGACAAAATCCCACGAGAATAACAAATATAATATCAAAACCAAATACATGAATTTGGGATAGACAAGTACCGTGACACGTCTTATCGCAATGTGAATTTACACTAAAAAATAAAAGAAAACAAACGACGCAACGTTAAAATGTAACACTTACAGAAACGAACTGTAATATAACAATGGCCATATTCCTGACTTGGTACAGGACATTTTTAAAGAAATAAAATGGCGGGTTGAACCTGGTTTTGTGGCATGCAAAACCTCCCCTTTTATAGCCATGTGAAATATAACATTAAGATGGCAACTCCACACCACAGGACTACAATATAAATAAATTGGAGAATACAATTGACAAAGAAACACACGAACAACAGCCAACAAAAGGCAACAAGTTGAAAATCTTAATACGCCAGAAGTGCATTTTATCCACACAAGATCTACTAGTGATGCCCAGATACAAAAGTTTGAAAGCCGAAACAAGCACAAAGTCGAACAGCATCGAGGACCAAAAGAGGGGCACTGACATGTCTAAGACGAATTTAGGACAGAAAGTCATAGGACAAAAAGTCACAGAAACTAGAGGCTCTAAATAGCCTGTCTCTCACCTTGGTCTATGACTATGTGGATCTGCTTACCCTTCTGGAGCACCTGAGATAACCCCGAGTTTTTGGTATGGTTCGTGCTGCTTATTCTTGAGATTTCTTTGTTGTGTGATGTGTACTATTGTTTGTCTGTTTGTCTTTTCATTTTAAGCCATGGCGTTGACAGTTTTTTTTTTCGATTTATGAGTCTGGTATCTTTAGTCCCTCTGTTAAACAAAGGACACAGATGGATTCATGACAAAATTGTGTTTTGGTGATGGTAATGTGTTTGTAGATTTTACTTTACTGAACATTCTTGCTGCTTACAATTATCTCCATGCCTATAAAAAAAACTTATCAATAACTGAGGAGAACCCTACCCAGTAGTTACAGTAGTGGCAAATATTTTGTAAAAATTTACAAAATTTATGAAAATTGTAAAAAAAAAAATGACTATAAAGGGCAATAACTCCTTAAGGGGTCAATTTACCATTTTGGTCATATGACTTATTTTAAGGTCTTACTTTACTGTACATTATTACATTATCTCTATCTATAATAAGTAGTCAAGCTAATAACCAAAAGCTGCAAAATTTTCTTAAAATTAGCAATTCAGGGGCAGCAACCCATTTGATCTGAAAATTCCAGGGCAGATAGATCGCAACCTAATGAAAATTTTTATCATGTCAGCTCTAAATGCTTTGGTTTCAGAGATATAAGCCAAAAACTGCATTTTACCCTATGTACTATTTTTAGCCATGTCGGCCATCTTGGCTCGCGGGCGGGGTCATTGGACACAATTTTAAAACTATATACCCTTATGATGATTTTGGACAAATTCGTTGTTTCAGAGGAGAATACTTATGTAAAAGATTACAAAAATTTACGATTTTTTTTTAAATGACTATAAAGGACAATAACTCCTTACGGGGTAAACTGACCATTTTGCTCAATTAACATATTTGTAGATCTTATTTTGATGAACATTATTGCTGTTTACAGTGTATCTCTATATATAATAATATTCAAGATAATAACCAAAAACGGCAAAATTTCCTTAAAATTACCAATTCAGTGGCAGCAACCTAACAACAGGTTGTCTGATTCATCTGAAAATTTCAGGGCAGATAGTTGTTGACAAACAATTTTATTACAGTCAGATTATTTCTGAATGCTTTGGTTTCAGAGATGTAAGCCAAACTAGAGGCTCTAAAGAGCCTGTGTCGCTCACCTTGGTCTATGTGCATATTAAACAAAGGACACAGATGGATTCATGACAAAATTGTGTTTCGGTGATGGTGATGTGTTCGTAGATATTGGCCCATCCCTGTGACGCCATATTACTTTACTGAACACTCTTGCTGTTAACAATATATCTATCTATAATGCACTTTGTCCAGCAGTTATAGAGAAAAAACATTTTGTAAAAATTTACCAAATTTTTGATGAACATTATTGCTGTTTACAGTGTATCTCTATATATAATAATATTCAAGATAATAACCAAAAAACGGCAAAATTTCCTTAAAATTACCAATTCAGGGGCAGCAACCTAACAACAGGTTGTCTGATTCATCTGAAAATTTCAGGGCAGATAGTTGTTGACAAACAATTTTATTACAGTCAGATTAATTATCTCTAAATGCTTTGGTTTCAGAGATGTAAGCCAAACTAGAGGCTCTAAAGAGCCTGTGTCGCTCACCTTGGTCTATGTGCATATTAAACAAAGGACACAGATGGATTCATGACAAAATTGTGTTTCGGTGATGGTGATGTGTTCGTAGATATTGGCCCACCCCTGTGACGCCATATTACTTTACTGAACACTCTTGCTGTTAACAATATATCTATCTATAATGCACTTTGTCCAGCAGTTATAGAGAAAAAACATTTTGTAAAAATTTACCAAATTTTATGAAAATTGTTACATTTTACCACTATGTTCTACTTTTAGCTATGACAGCCATCTTGGTTGGCAGGCCGGGTCACCGGACACATTTCTAAAACTAAATACCCCAATGATGATTTGGCAAAGTTTGGTAAATTTGGCCCAGTAGTTTCAGAGGAGAAGATTTTTGTAAAAGTTAACGATGACGACGATGGAACGACGGACGCTTAAGTGATGAGAAAAGCTTCGGGTGAGGTGATCTAAAAACGTCACGGACAAAAAGTCATAGACAAAAAGTCATAGACAAAAAGTCACAGGACAAAAAAGACCCAATTAAGACTATTAGTTACTGTATTATGTTTGAAGCAACTTTGCAATTACAATTAATTGAATGAATACTGGGACTAGTCTCAGATGAATATCAATAAAGATTGAATAATTGTTGTGAAAACAAAATGTCAAAGTGGCTTGGTACTTAAATAGCTTCATTGTGCCAAGAAAATTATCCTTTTCATGATTAAAAATTAATAACTTCAGTTTCATTTTCAAGGCTTATCATTCGGAACAATTTCCTAATTAAAAATGAATACTAGTATATGCAGAAGTCCACTGACTGATTACTAATGGACGTCTGATATTATAAAACATTTCAAGATCTTTCTCTTATATATTTAAATAATTGTCAACAAATTATTTGTGACTTTTTGTCCAAAAAAAATGAGCACATCAAATGGACCAGAGTGATACCGTATTTTTTTAATGTCCACTAGGAAACGGATCAAATCTCCTTCAGTATCTGAATTTAAAATTATGAAAAAAATATCAGTGTACAGTTAAGTATGTGCCTTGATGAATAGAATCATTCTTGTTACTATTACAATATAGGGATTGTGGGGTGAAAATAAAACATGTGAATATGTCCACTACGAAACGGTCACCTTCGAAAAAGTATGGGAGAATAACGTTTCGTAGTGGACACTACCACTACCATGCAGTCGTTTTTACTCTTTTTTCAATTATATTCGTGCAAAACAAATAACAAGAGTTAGTTATATGTAAAAAGTAAATTCACGAAAGTACTGAACTCAGAGGAGAATCCAATCGGAAAGTCCATAATCACATGGCAAAATCAAATGACAAAACTCATCAAAAACGAATGGACAGGAACTGTCATAATTTTCAGTATGTTTTTATCAACATACAATAGGGTTGATGTCAACTACGAAACTTTGTATCCACTACGAAACGGTTTTGTCAACTACGAAACTCATCAAAATGTCCACTACGTAACATGAGTTGTACCTTCATTACCTTAATACATCCTGTTGGAAAGATGCGTGGTTCCGTCTTCAGATGAATCCTCCTTCCTCGGCTGTTTCGGCGCTGTCCACTACAACCTCCAGAGGTGCGCCGACTGGGGGTGATCAAGTCCCAGCCCGAAACCACATGGCTATCCATCCCTGCCTCTACACTTTACTGCTTCCACTGTTCTGACCTTTTTCTCCATAACCACATTGATGCTGTATCTGCCTCTTTACACAAGTTACCAATCAGCTTACTTCTTTCCCCTCGAACAATACCAATTGTTCTCAATGCTCGCCACATAGACTGTCCAACAAACCCTCTGCTTCCCACTTCCACTGGAAATAACCAAACCCTCCATCAATTCTCTCTACATTCTGCAAGTAGGTCTTGATACTTCAATCTCTTTCTTTCGTTGGCATCTTCTATTCTTTCTTCACATGGCACGGTTAGTTCCAGTAGGATTGCCTGTTTTGTTGAGGCGGGTCTCTAGTTTGTTACTGCAATCTGTGGCTGGAATTGTAATTTCTGCTTCAAATCCACCAACATTTGCCAATCAGTTGCTGTTACCAGTAAACCACTTCCTTACACCTTCTTCTTCTTTCCTTTCTCTCCTTCCTTAACAAAATTGACAAAAGTAAGTCCTTCCTTGTTTTTCCTTGGCTTCCTGATGTTTCTCTCTAGGATGTCTGCTAGTGTCCCTAATACATTGTAGTGTCGCCATGTATACCTCCCGTCTTTCAAAGCGCTCGAGCATGAAGATAATATATGCTACAAGTTTGCTGGCTTACTACAAAGTACACACTTTGGGTCATCTATCAATCCCCATGCTGCTAGATTTATCTGCTGTTTTTTAACGTCAGACGTGTCTAACCTTGGTAACCTTGAATTCCTCAGTGATTGACTTGAGCGGAAGTTGTAACTTGCTTCCTAAACTGTATAGGCCCACACTGCTGAAACTGCGTGGTACTCCAAGCCATCTACGGAAGTAACTGTTAGATATTCTTTCAATTCCCTCTTCCGTTGTCATTGGTACATCATACACAAGAAGTGGTCACAGCAGCCGAGGCAATATCCCATGCTGGTAAATCCATGCCTTGTATTTTCCTGGTAATCCACTCTTATCTACTACCTTTAACCAATCGTCCAACTGCTTATATGTATCTTCAACTTTCAACTTATCTGACAGGGTGTTGTTGAACCATTTTCCGAGGCACTTAACTGGCTTCTCTGAAACTGTTGGTATTATCTCGTCTCCTATTTTAAACCTTTCCTCCTTGACTTTACCATTATTCACCACCAAACTTCTGGTGCTTGCCGTACTCCTGACCTCATCCATGGCTCTCTGCTCTTCTTCTCTACTGACTTAACAATCATATTCATTGCTGCTGAGAAAAGGATGACAGATATCGTGCATCCTGTCACTATTCCCACTTCTAAACGTTGCTATGATGTTGTAAAATCTTCAACGGTAAATCTCAGCTGCAGATGGTTGAAGTACTCTTTTATCAGCTTTCTTATTCCGTCAGGTACATGGTCAATCACAATCCAATAATGCCAGTCACGTCTCAGTCATTACAGCTGAACGGACGTGCTGGGCCAGCTCTCCTTTACCCGCTATCTTCGATGAGGGTTTACAGTTAGATGAACAACGACATACTACTTAAGATGACAGAAACCAATCCATGCCGTACAGATAGACGTAGTAGTTGGCATACCCGCGTTAACATGCACTCCAAAACCATTGTATCATGGGGAGTGTTATGCCGATTAACGTCCGAGGGCTGTATCCTAGGCTGTTGGGTGATACGACCTTCATTTCACTGCCTCACGGCTTTGGTCCTGATAACGCTTCCTGTCATCTTTAGAACTACGTCCACCATTCATCTACCAGTACTCACTCATCGAGGTTAGCGGGCTGCCAAGCTGACCAAACTGGCCCTGAAAGCAGCCGTTGTGAAGAAGTAAAATCCAAAATAGTAAACAAAGCAAAATCAACTCAACAAAACCAAGATGGCGGCCTCCATTCGGCGTCCTTACTACCTGTTCCTGACCCACGGCAGAAATTATTCAAACGCTCACCAATCGCCTTCGGGCACCGAGCTGACCGTGCGAGGGCTGTATAGCCAGTCAAGGTCGTTAAACACCACCACATATATAGGTACATGGTATCTTTCCAGCATCAACTGAACTAACTTGTGTGGTACTGTCCCATATGCATTCGTTAAATCCAACCAGACGACTGCGAGCTCTCTCTTTGAATCTTTTGCTTCTCGGATTATCTGTGATTATACGCTTGTGTGTTCAATACAGCCTGATACACCTGGTACCCCTCCATTCTGTACTGCAATGGCAATGTACTCGTTGCTCAGCATGTAGTTTGTCATCCTTTTGGCAAGAATAGAAAGTAATATCTTTCCTTCCACATTTAACAGTGAGATGGTTCTAAACTGTTTCAATGTCTCTGACTTCTCTTCCTTTGGTATAAAGCACCCTTCTGGTGCTGATGCTGCTCTCCCTTTCTAGATAACATCTACTACCTCAACTTTGGTGGTGATTCATCAAAAGCCTGCTCTGGGTATTCCGGGCGTATTAGTTGTTCTATCTCCGGTAGTTCTTCATCCCTTTTTGGATCACTGTGCATTTCTCTTAGATATTCTTCTACTTCCTCTTTATTAGCTTTCAGTTGTCCTGATCCTTTCTTCCCCAACAATCTTGATGTGAATTGGAAAGGATCTGATGTAAATTGAGCTCTAGCATGTCTATAATGACTATAATAGAGGTATTCAAAATAACTCTTGAAATAAAATTTTAGACAAGTTGATTTTCCATTTTTTTAGGTCTGAAATTCACACCTTTATTGAAAAACGGCCATACAAGTTTCTAAAAACATTGGTTTTGACCATGTCTTGAATAATAAAGGAACTGTTAACGTTATTTCAATAGCAACAAAAATTTGTATGTACTATCTCGTAGCTAGTTGTAAACTGACAAGTTTTAAATATATATATTACATAGACGTTCTAGTGTTCTATGTTCTGTAGGTTTAATGCATATTGATAGAAATGATTATTATGAACCAAGCACAAGAGAATCTAGACTTGCTACAATGCCCTTTCTTTTATTTATTTCTTCGTAATTTATTTGTTTACTGAATACAAACGGTATACTGATTGTCCTTGTAGGTGTCGGTATATAAATGGTATAAATCTCTTAGTTATATCAGTATAATTGTTAAAGGGTGACATGTAGTATGTCTCAAGGAAATCTACTCACTCCTTTTTTAACAAATGATAATATGTTCGGTCCTAAAAACTATATGCTATATTGTCGGGAGCTATGGGAGGTAAATCTGTTTGTTGTCTCACATAGAAATGTGTGTTGTTTCCCTTTGGTAAAGTTATCAAACTATTTTGAATATTATATAAGTGATATCAGAAAATCAGAAAATCCGATTTTCTGATATGTTTTTTTAACACATGTTTGTTTTCATATTTTAGATACCAGTATCTGTGTGTTTGCTATATTCATGTTAATTATTACTTAGTAACAGTCTTTGAACACAAATTCATAAATGCAAAACAATGGGTTTTTTTTTAATGTATCGCCAAAATCGCTAAACTAACATTGCATATTTTACAACAATGTTTGAGGTCTCAGGTCACTATTTGATGCGTTTTGATATCTAAAAAAATTTAAAACTGAAAAGGTTCCACTGAATGTCCCAATGCGTATTAAGCGTTCAATTAAAGGCTTTAAGCAGCAATTGCTATTTTATTACTGAGGCCTCCACTCTTAAAGTTAATGCGTTTTGGAAATTTATCATAATTGTTTTAATTTCAACGTCACCATTCATTGGTATATGTGTGAATAAACTCATCATAGATACCAGGACTAAATTTTGTATATACGCCAGACGCGCGTTTCGTCTACAAAAGACTCATCAGTGACGCTCGAATCCAAAAAAGTTTTTAAAAAAAGCCAAATAAAGTACAAAGTTGAAGAGCATTGAGATCCAAAGTTCCTAAAAGTGTTGCCAAATACAGCTAAGGATGAATCACTTCTCATTGGATTATGGTTTATTGGTATGTTTTAAATTATTAATTGAAAAACCTGCAACTATTGTTGCCAAAGATAACCCATCTGAAAGCTTAATTGCACATCCTGTATATCATCCAGACCACACAGGCTAGTAACTGAGAGAATCTGACAAACAAAGGGGTATACAGATAACTTATAAGATATATATGTGGTTCAAATTTAATTTACATAATGAGTTTTAATCAAGTGATTGTCATTTACATCAGCATGAAGTTGTTATTCTATAAGGTTTTCTAATGTAACTTATTTGAACTTCTTTGTGAAATCAAGTACCCATAAGATGTTACCATATTGATCATACTTTGATAGTCTCTGCTACCACGTACTCCTATATTGTTGACTCGTCAAGATTAATAAGTTTGACATATTATAAACTGGCAGAACATAGTCACATCCTTCAATTTAGCGGTACATTATTTGTCGTCATTTGATTTGTAAAAATCTCATTTTCACTCTATAAAACGTTAAAATACCAGTTTTTAGAATGTGTATATAATGATTTAATTAAGCATGGCATGTATACACTCGGTGCAGTTTTATGCAACTTATGATTGATATTTTCTGACTCAGGGGTGATTTGGTGAATATTTTCTAAAATCTTACATGGATCACAGGACCAGACTCGATGGTATACATGTGTACTTATGTGTACTTAATGTGTACTTAATTGGTTATGAAAAAAACACAGCCAAATTTCAAGAAATGAATCTTTATGGTATGTATACATGTAAATACTGTAATTCCAATTTACTAGGAATCAATCCAAGTATCAGTGTATGGTTCTCATCAATCACATGATTCTGTGCAGAATCTACCCGTTGGATTTATTTTCTCCGTGAAAATGCATGAAATAGTTGCCACTAAAGTTTTTAAGCAAACAACAAATCAATCAATTAACAGGTCAGTTATAACCGAAGAGCGTTCGTATTCAGGATACAGACGTTTGTCACAGATTTATTAATGGAACCCGAGCTCCTGGTTATATACAAAGTCTTGAAACAAACAAAAACAATAAAAATATTTATTGTTTTTTGTAAGAACAAAATATTACCATTTTCTGACCGCTTTAATTTTAATTAATGACTTCTTGGTCATGCTTGTGTTCCTATTAAACCATTAACTTAATCAATCATTTTTTTCAAATGTCACTTATCAAATAGAAATGGTTAAATAAATAAAATAAAAAATGAATATACAAATAATGTGTACTACGGTGACAGTTGCCTGTTAAAAGAACTCGACCTTTGTTATATTTTATTTATGCGAGAGAGTAAAATAGACAATTCATTAATAAAAATGCTTAAATCGTTAATAAAAATGTTATTATATCTTTTAAATATCATGTATTCTAATGTAAGTTCCAATTTTGGCATCAAATTTCTTCTGTACTTTTGAAGTTAAACGTAAATCGCTCATCTGGGAAGACCCATGGGGTGTGCTCTTTTGGCTATAAGACACCGATTACAATTTATGGTTTAGCGATTCCATTTTTCTGCTGACAGTTATTTTAATCACATTCATTTAAATATAGAGAGAATGGTAACTCAATGCTGATTTATATACCATCAATCAAGTGTTTTTTTCTTTTCTTTTAGATTTTATATGACCAGACGTAAACTACAAAGAAATTCATAAGAACGTCCTCAAGTTTTCATACCTGAAAAAAAGGAAAATCTATTTGATCTGTCAAGACTCATTATAATATAAGTCGGTATCGCTTCCGAACTGTAAGTATACGTTTAGTGTAAAATATAGATTTACTTTAAGATAATTTAAAGATTGAGAAAATATGTATGAATGAACAGTTTTCCCATATGATCGTTTGTATTACATAATATAAGATATGCGCCAAACAGAAATAATTAATTATATAGTCTGTATACGGACAGTGACATTACTTTTAAAGGTCGGTGCCATTACCTCTATGATACTAAGTAAGCAATGAATAAAGGCAACAGTAGCTAGTATACCACTGTTCGAAATTCATAAATCGATTGAGAGAGAGAAAAAAATCCTGGTTACAAACTAAAACTGAGGGAAACACATCAAATATAAGAGTAGAACTACGACACAACAGAAACACACCATTAAAATGTAACACACACAGAAACGAACTATAATATAACAATGACCATTTTCATGGCTATGTACAGGACATTTTGAGAAAAAAAATGGTGGGTTGAACCTGATTTTGTGACTAGCCAAACCTCCCGCTTTTATGGCAATGTTAAATATAACATTAAAATGGCATCATTACATGACAGGACTACAGTACACATAATTCGGAGAACACATAGGACAGAGAAACACATGAATAACAGCTAACCAAAGGTATTATGTTTAAAATTTAATAAGCCAGACTCGCGTTTCGTCCGCACAAGACTAACCAGTGATGCTCAGGTCAAACAATTTCGAAAACCAAAACAAGTACAATGTTGAAGAGCATATTGGACAAAAAGTTCCAAATAGTTGTGCCTAATACGGCCAACAATGAACGTGGTTGTTAAATTTGATAAATGCTTTTGTGCTTCTTTGTTACATAATTGTTTGTTTTTGTTCTGATTGAGATTGTGACACGGTGATGAATGTTGTACCCCTATTATGACAAGTTTACCTAAATTATGTATGTTTGTTCACGCATCATTGCCAATATGATGGAATTTGTCATACAAGTGAGAGGATCTAGCGCTATAAAACCAGGTTCAATCCACCATTTTCTATATAAGAAAATGCCTGTACCAAGTCAGGAATATGACAGTTGTTGTCCATTTGTTTGATGTGTTTTATCTTTTGATTTTGCGATTTGATTAGGGCCTTTTGGTTTTGAATTTTACTCGGAGCTCAGTATTTTTGTGATTTTACTTTTTATTTGTGGGCAGTGGCATTATCCATTTGAAAGTATCTTCCCTTTGAAGCTAATAGTGACAATGGATTTATTGATAGACAAGACCATTTATTATATTTTTTGTATAATTGACATTAGCATGTGTTTTACTTTGTAGTTGACAGTAGCATTCCCTTAATTTTCTAGGCAGCAAAATTCTTAAATGAATCTGTACTATGAATACTGAAAAACAATAAAGATGTACATGTACAGTGACATAACACAATAGTTATAGATGGACAGTGATATAACCTGTATAAAGGTAAAGTGACATTAATCATTTGGATTAAAAGTGACATAACTGTTATAGACGGACAGTGACATTACCTTCATAAATGCACAGTGACATTACCTGTATGAATGCACAGTGACATTACCTGTATGAATGAACAGTGAAATTACAAGTATGAACGAACAGTGACATTACCTGTATCAATGAACAGTGAAATTACCTGTATGAAAGAACAGTGACATTACCTGTATGAATGAACAGTGTTATTACCTGTATTAATGAACAGTTACATTACCAGTATATATGAACAGTGACATTACCTGTATTAATGAACAGTGACATTACCTGTATGCATGAACAGTGACATTACCTGTATGCATGAACAGTGACATTACCTGTATGAATGAACAGCGACATTACCTGTATGAATGAACAATGACATAACCTGTATGAATGAACAATGAAATAACCTGTATGAATGAACAGTGACATTACCTGTATGTTTGAACAGTGACATTACCTGTATGAATGAACAGTGACATTACTTGTATGAATGAACAGTCACATTACCTGTATGTATTAACAGAGACATTACCTGTATGAATGAACAGTAAAATTACCTGTATATATGAACAGTGACATTACCTGTATGAATGAACAGTGACATTACCTGTATGGATGAACAATGAAATAACCTGTATGAATGAACAGTGACATTACCTGTATGAATGAACAGTGACATTACCTGTATGTATAAACAGTAAAATTATCTGTATATATGAACATTGACATTACCTGTATGTTTGAACAGTGACATTACCTGTATGAATGAACAGTGACATTACCTGTATGAATGAACAGTCACATTACCTGTATGTATGAACAGAAACATAACCTGTATGAATGAACAGAGACATTATCTGTATGAATGAACAGTGACATTACCTGTACCAATTAACCATGACAATACCAGCATCAATGAACAGTGACATTACCTGTATGTATGAACAGAGACGTAACCTGTATGAATAAACAGTGACATTACCTGTATGTATGAACAGTGACATTACCTGTATGTTTGAACAGTGACATTACCTGTATGAATGAACAGTGACATTACCTGTATGTATGAACATTGACCTTACCTGTATGAATGAACAGTGACATTACCTGTATATATGGACGGTGACATTACCTGTATTAATGAACATTGACATTACCTGTATTATTGAACAGTGACATTACCTGTATGTTTGAACAGTGACATTACTTGTATGAATGAACAGTGACATTATCTGTATGAATGAACAGTGACATTACCTGTATATATGAACAGTGATATTACCTGTATCAATGAACAGTGACAATACCTGTATGAATGAACAATGACATTACCTGTATTAATGAACAATGACGTAACCTGTTTGAAAGAACAGTCACATTTCATGTATCAATGAACAGTCACATTACCATGCTCATGTTAGTACATACTAGGTAATTGGTCTAATTTAGAAGCTCGCATTTGAGAAAAATGGACGGGATTGTAGTTACGACATTAGGAACATATTCGATATCATCTGTGAAACAGATATTCCATAACAGTCAATCAATTCGTGGTTGCGTTCGTAAATTTTACCAATGGATGTTTCAACTTCACCCGTCATGGAACTCTTGGTTCAATAGCTTCCATGTGAGCAGCATCTCTCTATCAAGGAAATTATGACAGGAAATACAAGCCACGGGATATCGTATCAAATGGGAGATATATACTCCGTATGCAGGCGCTGCGTTAATGTTGCTACATAGAAATAGAATTTCACAATTTGGAAGCTAAAATCATCACATTTGTTGTAAAGTTTGGTTTTCAACCGATCCTCATTGTCAATGTCTGGATGTAAGTGAAGATATGAGGCAGACTCTGTATCTGTTGTATCCTTTAAATCAAGTTCGATGGGACAGACGAGTTCAACATAGGCCCAAAATTTTAAATTAATTAGTGCGATAACATCATGCCTATATAGCGGAAATTTTTTCGTCCTATGAAGTTCCTTTATGAAGTGAGCCTCATATGAGTAAAGGAACAAGTCGGCAAGAAAAGGGACACAGTTTGTTCACAAGGAAATACCGATGTTTGTTGAAAACTTGCCCTACAAACGTAATAAATATGCTATCAATTAAGAAATCAAGTGTTTTTGATATCGTCATTTTCAGAAAATTTGTTGTTTGAATCGGATTGACTTTTTTACTAATAAGAATGAATCCCTCCCTAAGACAAGATATTTGTATCTACGTTATGCGACAAAGCAGGATCACCTCTTTCAATTTGCATTTTAGTTTGGAATGAGGAATACTTGTGTAAAGTGTAGAAAAGACAAATGTTTTGATATTATAAAAAGATGAAATAGTCGTAGATTGCATGTACTAGTACTCTATAAGATATTTGAAATTTGTTAGTACCCCAAATCTGATTCACGCCATCTATGGAATAGGTAGTTTCACAATAACGTTATATGAGGTCGGTGTCATTTCAACTCTAACTGGTCGAAACGTAGTTCAAATACCATATATAAGTACCCTATCAAAATAAATGTGAATTCACATGACAAAAAACAAAAATTAATAAAATTCAAACAGTTGCTGGACCATACAAATGAGGTCAGGACAATGGACATATAACAGACGTAATCTTCGTAACGTAAAGTATCTGCGTACAAGATATGACTCATCTATGTCTTCTACCTTCTGGAATATGAAGCCTTATACAAATAGTTTGCACTGCCGCCGCCGAATAGCATCGCAAAGGCTCGCATTCTGCGACTTTCATAGAAGGTCTAAAAGTCAGACAGTTGAATAACAGTTGTAATGTACAATGAAATAACTAACATGGACAGATGTCTTATTGGTACCATAGATGTACAATGACATTTCAATTATAATGAACAATGAAAAATCTAACACGGATAGCTGGCTCATTTGCCCTATATATGTACAATGAAATTTCAATTATAATGAACAATGAAATATCTACTGGCTCAATAGCCCTATATTTGTACTATGACATTTCATTTATAATGAACAATGAAATATCTAACACGGATAGCTGGCTCATTGGCCCTATATATGTACAATGACATTTCATTTATAACGAACAATGAAATATCTAACATGGATAGCTGGCTCATTTGCCCTATATATGTACAATGAAATTTCAATTATAATGAACAATGAAATATCAAACATCAATAGCTGGATCATTTGCCCTATATATGTACAATGACATTTCAATTATAATGAACAATGAAATATCTAACATGAATTGCTGGCTCATTTGCCCTATATATGTACAGTGACATTTCAATTATAATGAACAATGAAATCTCTAACACGGATAGCTCTTACATGACTAGCTGGCTAATTTGCCCTATATATGTACAATGACATTTCAATTATAATGAACAATGAAATATCTAACATGGATAGCTGGCTCATTGGCTCTATATATGTGCAATGACATTTCAATTATAATGAACAATGAAATATCTAACAGGGATAGCTGGCTCATTTGCCCTATATATGTGCAATGACATTTCAATTATAATGAACAATGAAGTACCTAACTTGAATAGCTGGCTCATTTGCCCTATATATGTACAGTGACATTTCAATTATAATGAACAATGAAATCTCTAACACGGATAGCTCTAACATGACTAGCTGGATAATTTGCCCTATATATGTACAATGCCATTTAAATTATAATGAACAATGAAATATCTAACATGAATAGCTGGCTCATTGGCCCTATTTATGTACAATGACATTTCAATTATAATGAACAATAAAATCTCAAACACGGATAGCTTGCTCATTTGCCCTATATATGTACAATGATATTTCCATTATAATGAACAATGAAATATCTAACATGAATAGCTGGCTCATTGGCCCTATATATGTACAATGACATTTCAATTATAATGAACAATGAAATATTTAACGTGAATAGCTGGCTCATTGGCCCTATATATGTACAGTGACATTTCAATTATAATGAGCAATGAAATAACTTACTTGGAGAGTTTGCGCATTGGTACTATATATGTACAATGCCATATCAATTACAATGAACAATGAAATAACTTACATGGATAGCTGGCTCATTAGCCCTATATTTATACAATGCCATTTTCAATCATAATGAACCATAAAATTACCAGCATGGATACCTACATGTCTCATTGGCTCTATACATGTACAATGATATTTCAATTATAATGAACAATGAAATCTCTAACACGGATAGCTTGCTCATTGGCCCTATACATGTGCAATGGCATTTCAATTATAATGAACAATGAAATATCTAACATGGATAGCTGGCTCATTTGCCCTATACATGTACAATGACATTTCAATTATAATGAACAATGATATAACTAACAAGGATAGCTGGCTCATTTGCCCTATATATGTATAATGCCATTTAAATTATAATTAACAATGGAATCTCTAACACGGATAGCTTGTTCATTGGTTCTATATATGTACAATGACATTAAAATTATAATGAACAATGAAATATCTAACATGGATAGCTGGCTCATTGGCCCTTTATATGTACAATGACATTTCAATTATAATGAACAATGGAATATCTAACATGAATAGCTGGCTCATTGGCCCTATATATGAACAATGACATTTCAATTATAATGAACAATGAAATATCTAATACGGATAGCTTGCTCATTGGCTATATATATGTGCAATGACATTTCAATTATAATAAATAATGAAATAGCTAACACGAATAGCTAGCTCATTGGCCCTATATATGTACAATGACATTTCAATTATAATGAACAATGAAATATCTAACATGAATAGCTGGCTCATTGGCCCTATATATGTACAGTGACATTTCAATTATAATGAGCAATGAAATAACTTACTTGGAGAGTTTGCGCATTGGTCCTATATATGTACAATGTCATTTCAATTACAATGAACAATGAAATAACTTACATGGATAGCTGGCTCATTAGCCCTATATTTGTACAATGCCATTTTCAATCATAATGAACCATCAAATTACCAGCATGGATAACTACATGTCTCATTGGCTCTATACATGTACAATGACATTTCAATTATAATAAACTATGAAATATCTTACATGGATAGCTGGCTCATTTGCCCTATATATGTACAATGACATTTCAATTATAATGAACAATGAAATAACTTACATGGATAGCTGGCTCATTAGCCCTATATTTGTACAATGCCATTTTCAATCATAATGAACCATCAAATTACAAGCATGGATACCTACATGTCTCATTGGCTCTATACATGTACAATGACATTTCAATTATAATAAACAATGAAATATCTTACATGGATAGCTGGCTCGTTTGCCCTATATATATGTACAATGACATTTCAATTATAATGAACAATGAAATCTCTAACACGGATAGTTTGCTCATTGGCCCTATATATGTACAATGACATTTCAATTATAATGAACAATGAAATATCTAACACGAATAGCTGGCTACTTTGCCTTATATATGTACAATGACATTTCAATTATAGTGAACCATTAAATTACCAGCATGGATACCTACATATCTCTTTGGCTCTATACATGTACAATGACATTTCAATTATAATGAACAATGAAAAACTTACATGGTTAGCTAGCTAATTGGTACTAAAGATGGAAAATAGGGACGAATGATACCAAAGGGACAGTCAAACTCATAAATCGAAAATAAACTGACAACGCCATCGCTAAAAATCAAAATGACAAACAGCCAAACAATAGTACACATGATACAACATAGAAAACTAAAGAATAAACAACACGAACCCCACCAAAACCTAGGGGTGGTCTCAGGTGCTCCGGAAGGGTAGGCAGATCCTGCTCCACATGTGGCACCCGTCGTGTTGCTAATGTGATAACAAATCTGGTAAATAGTCTAATTCGGTAGGTCACATTCATGAAAGGAAAGCAGATTGTAGGTACGACGTAAGGAACATATCCGATATCATTTGTGAACTCGTGATGGCGTCCGTAAAATTTACGAAGGGATGATGTCAACTTCACCATTTTGAACTCTTGGTTTAATAGCTTCCTTGTAAGCAGCAACCCTCTATCAAGAAAATCATGATAGGAAATGCAAGCACGGAAATATCGTATCAATTGGGAGATATATACTCCGTATGCGGGTGCTGCTGGAATGTTGCTACTTAGAAATGGAAAGTGCACAATTGCAAAGCTGAAATCATCTCTTTTGTCGTAAAGTTTTGTTTTCAACCGACCCTCATTGTCAATTTCTAGGTGTAAGTCAAGATATGAGGCCGACTTAACTGTATCGTTAGTATCCTTTATCTCTAGTTCGATGGGATAGATGCGTTTCACATAGTCACCAAATTTTGAATTATTTAGTGAAAGAACATCATCTATATAGCGGAAATTAGAGTTAAAGGATATCGTTAACTTCTTATCTTTCTTCCTAAGACGTTCCTGCATGAAGTCAGGCTCATAATAATAAAGAAACAAGTCGGCAAGTAGAGGGGCTCAATTTGTTCCCATTGGAATGCCGACAGTCTGTTGAAAAACACGTCCTCCGAACGTAACAAATATGTTGTCAATCAAGAAATCAAGCATCTTGATGATATCAGTTTCAAATAATTTTTTGTTTGAATCACTGTGATCCTTAACAAGAACTGGAAATTGACATCCAGTTATAAGGAACAAAGTGCTGTCATTTGGTGGTGGTTTTTTTGTGGGCATGTACTGATTCTGTGCCATGTATTAATACCTCATATGATTTCTTTTTCGCTAATAGAATTAATAACATGGAGATCTTTTTCATTGGCCTAATAGATGAACAATGGCATGGTTTTTGTAATGGATAGCTGCAACACTTCCCTTATAGCTGAATAGAGATTATAACAGCAGAAATTAACAATGACATTACCTTCATAAACAGCTGTCAATTTCCTGTTATAAAGTTCACGTTGATTTCTTAGAAGAACGATTCCAAAAATTCAAATATAGATAGCTGCAAAATGGCTTTATAAACTGACATTGACAAACCAGTTATAAATTAACAATGCCATGGTGTATACGCAATCTGTGAAACTACCTCTATGGAAAGATAGAGACGTTACAGTTATAGTTAGTTTAAACATATTTTATTTGCGTAAATGTGCAAAAGGGATGAGACACAAGTTAATCAAACTTATAAAGTCTTCTCCCAAACAGTTATAGTTGAACTGAGATAACCGTTTTAGTTGAAATGACATAACCATTAGTGAAAGCTATCTCTTTCGATTAACAGACGGACAGCAACATTACAGTTATTAAATAATATAAAATATATCAACATTGATAGAGAGGCGAAAGATACCAATCTCATAAGTCGTAAACAAGCTGACAATGCCATGTAAAAAAAAACCGAAAAACGACGGAAAGATAACCAACAGAACGTTTACACAAAACCGAACATTATTAACGACTAAGCAATACAAACCCCACCTAAAACGGGAGATGATTTTATGCTGTGCATCATAAACAAATCATGCTCCACATGTAGCACACGTTTGTCGATCACATTCGAGAAAAAGAGTACGGAATTTTGGTTATGACAACCGAAACATATATCACTGTCTCATTCGCGTTACAAGTTGACAGTGACATTACAGTTATAATAAACAATGAATTTAACAACGTGGATGGTTGACCATTGGCCTTCAAGCGTCCAAGTATTTCTACCTTTTTGAAATTCATAGCAATGAAATTACCAACACGAATAGCTAACTGTCTCATTGCCCTTATAGATGGACGGTGACATTTCAGTTATAATATACAATGAAATTATCAATAAGGAGAGTTGTAAATGAACAGCCGCAATCAAGTTAACAATGAGCAATGAAATGGTCAATGTGATTAGCTGTCTCCTTTGCCTTGTAGATGGATCTATAGTAAAATAAAGTTTAAAATGAATATGAAATTAAAAACATCGATAGCTTTCTAATTTGCCATTTAGATAAACTCATCATAGATACCAGGACTAAATTTTGTATATACGTCAGACGCTCGATTCGTCTACAAAAGACTCATCAGTGACGCTCGAATCCAAAAAAGTTAAAAAGGCCAAATAAAGTACGAAGTAGATAGATAGTGAAATCACCTTTAAAATGAACATAAAATTACAAACATGGATAGCTGACAAATTTGCCTTGTAGATAGACGATACTTATACAATTATAATGAACAATGAAATTACCAAGATAGAGAGCTACACATTAGCCTTATATATGGTGATTGACATTACAGTCATAACGAACACTGCCATAACCTTTATGTATAGCTGTATCATTGTCTTTTTAGATATACAGTGACATTACAGATACGGATAACCATCTTATTGGTCTTATGGATGGAGTGACATTACAGTTAGTACATAAAATCAAATTTCCAACGTGAATAGTTTTATTGACCCTACAGCCCCGGATACAACAGATCGTACCATTTTTTGTCGTGGAAGATCTATAAAATAATAGTCGTGGCGCTGTCGTGCAAAATGTCAAAAATATATTTCGAGTGGTCACATCAGCTACAACATGTCCACGATGGTTCCACGATGGGTACAAGCCAGAAAGAAAAGTTGTAATCGTACTGTCGTGGGTTTGTCACAAGTCGGTCGTGTGACAGTCCTGCGACAGTCGTGCGATAATCGTACGACAATCATGAGTTGTTTGGGTTTTTTATGTCAATGGATGCGCGTGTCACTGTCGTGTCACTGTTGTGCCGCTGGCGTACGACTGTCGTGTCACTGTGATGCGACTCTCAACAAAAACTCTTGAAACATTCCAGGCACCATCCGCATGAATCCAAAGAAATCACCGATAGATTCCCGCTCCAACTCGTACATCAGTGTACTACACTGCCCAAACATCAGGCGCCGTTCGATACATGGCCTAACCTACCAACGTCAGGCGTTTCGCTGGTTCCTATACTGTTCACGGGCTCGAATCAACGCTAACAGGACCATTATTTGCTCTTGTTGTAGTCCGCCAAGGCGCCTATTCGGCAGGGCCACACACAATCGTTCTGATAAAATAGCCATCCTGTTTAAACGGTAGACGGTATGTTTTTCCAAACATTCATCCCGTCTAATTGTATTCATCTAAATACAACGAAAATATGTTGCACGACGAACGTACCACGGTCGTACTACAAACAATCAATGTTGTGCGATCATCGTACGAAATTTGGTATTCGTGAGACAATCGTGCGAGTGTATCACGAGTGTCTTGTGACAGTCGTGAGCTTGTCGTACGACAGACGTGCGACGATTGTTTGATTTAAATGCATTTTATTGATACCCACAACAATGTGTTTATCGCACGACAGTCGCACGACGATTGTAAGACACTTTCACGACAGCCACAAGACAGTGACACGATAAAAAAAAATCGTAGAGCAAAAATGGTGCATGTCCAATTTTTGCCCCACGACACATGACAGCGCCACGAAGCGCAAAATATCGTGCGACTGTCGTGCGATTGTCGTACGACGACCACAGATAACCTACGATTTGACAAAGTTTCGTGTCGTGCAGCTGTATAGATGTGTCGTAGGTTCGTTGTGACCAGTGCTTTACAGATGGACAATGATACTACACGACACGAATAACCGCAATATAAGATTAAAAAATAAACAATACCATTATAAATTGTATATATTTGAATACTTTTCAATGTTAAAGTCAAGAAATAAAATTACGCAAACAGAAAAAAAGGTAAATTCAAGTTATTATATAAGTAAACATTACTTACGGGTTTCTAGATTGGATAGTGAAGAAAGACATTGCCAATAAGACAAAGCACAGGTTTGTAGTGTTTTTGTAGACGACAAACAGTCTTTTCCATCAAATTCATATGTGCGTATTTAAAATCAGTCTGTTCCTATTGTATCCTACAGTTACACCAAAACCATTGCACCTAAAATATTTAACTATAAACAAGCATTGCAGGACCTAGACTAAGAACAATACCTAAAAAAAAATTCTCCGACATGTGACTGTTCCCACTTGCCTTATAATTACAGCACCTCTGGTTACGTTATAACTGGGGATCTAAACATAATCCAACATGAAAATTTCCGAAAGGTGATTTCTCATGGTTCTAAGTTTAGAGAACCCCAACACATCAATTGGAACCATAACTTCAAAATAATTATGGATTCCATTGAGGACTACGCCAGAGCATGGGCTAAGCGAGAAAAAGTTGAACAGGACACTTTGTCAGAATGGGTTAAAACTATCAGGCCTCTGATTAAACGTTGCATTCACAAGTTGAAAAACTGTGTGAACGATCGTCCAAAGTCCGTTTTCAGAGACAAAGAGGCCATGGAATGTCTATCGTCTCTTCATGATAAGTATGTTGATGTTCCTGCGGACAAAGCTCCAAATAATATTGTCTTTGTATGTAAATCGTATTACTTCGAATGTCTTGTAAAAGAATTATGTATAAATGAGCACTCAGGTAATCCCACATACAAAGACATATCATTTATGAGATTTTAGCAAATCATAAGTCCTTCATGGCTTCAATAAACATTACATTGAACACCAAATCGGAGGACTTACCTTGTTTGTATTGGATACCAAAGCTTCATAAAATTCCGTACAAACAACGATATATTGCTGGTTCATCTTCATGTTCTACTAAAGAATTGTCCATTAGATTGACTAAAATTCTGTCCGCAGTGAAAGGGGGTCTTCAGAAATACTGTGAAACTGTTTACTCGCGTAGTGGTATTAACCATATGTGGTTTCTTAAAAATTCTAAAGAACTTCTAGACAATTTTAAATCTCGGTCGTTTTCTGAAATTAGTTCTATCAAAACTTTTGATTTTTCAACCCTGTATACCACCATTCCCCATTTGAAATTGAAAAATCGCCTGAATGAAATAATTTACAATGCCTTTCAACATAAAAATGGTAGCATACGCTATAAATTTATTACTTTGGGATATCATAAGGCATATTTCGTTAATAGTGACAAACAAAAAGGTAAAACATGCTACACAGAAGAACAAGTGATCAGTATGCTGGTGTTTCTTATCGACAACATATTTGTTGAGTTTGGAGGTAGATTTTTCCAACAAATTGTCGGCATTCCTATGGGGACAAACTGTGCGCCTCTTCTTGCCGACCTCTTCTTATTTTCATATGAATCGGAGTTCCTTCAGACACTTGTCAAAAACAAGAGGATCAAAGAAGCCAGATTATTTAATTTCACTTTCAGATATATTGATGAGGTTCTTTCCATAAACAATCCGAACTTTTCTGATTGGGTTCCATTAATATATCCCTCAGAACTAGAAATTAAAGCAACAACAGACACGGCTTCCTCCGCCTCATTTTTAGACTTATATCTCGAATTTGACTTACACAGTCATCTCAGTACCAGAATCTATGACAAACGTGACGATTTTAATTTTGAAATTATAAATGTCCCCCACCTTAAAAGCAATATACCAACTTCACCTGCATATGGGATATATATTTCCCAACTTATTCGATATTCAAGAGCTTGCAGCTCCTACTCAGACTTTGTAAAACGTCATTAGTGTCTGAGGAGAAAGTTGATGAACCAGGGGTATGTCAAAGAACGTCTCGTCCTTTTTCTAAAAAAAGTTCATTGGAAGGTACCAAGACCTTGTTGATAAATATTCCGTATCAACTTCACAAATAATACATGATGATCTAGATGTAAAGATTCTGCGTACTGATGTTGTTTATCATCTTAAAAACGTGTTATATTGTTCTTTCATTTTTCTTTGTTTTATTATTAATATTACTTTTACTGTTGAAATGTTTTATGTGATATCCATTTAACATGGCTCGGTACTTAAACAATACGTCTTTGTCAATGTGTTCGTATTATTTTTCATTTTTTGCTGGTGCGTTTTGTATATACGATTTTTTGTGTTTCTTTGGTTCTTATAACGTGACTCTGTACTCTAAAAGACTGTTAGTATGATATTGTTCTACTATATGTCATTATGTTATATTTCTATTATGAATTAGAAAAAATACGTTGAACCACAAACGTCAAAATTATTCAATCGCGTAGTGGAATGAACTATTTGTGGATTCTTATAAATTCTATATACAACTTTTGGACTATTTTAAATCTCGATCTATTTCTAAAATTACTTCTTACATACACTTTTGATTTTTTAACCCTGTCTGCTTACATTGCCCATGTGAAATTTTAAAATTGTTTGTATAAACATTGAACGACAAAAATATGTGACGTATATATTTTTCTGACGTCAGACACGCGAATCAATGAATGTGTTTGTAGATAGATGTTTTTGTATTCTGTTAAATTGTTACTTTTAAAATTGTTACACGATGATGACTGCTGTACCCATATTTTGACTATATTATTTATTATGTCTGTTTAGTTCACGCATCATTGTAAATATAAAGGAATTTGATGAGACTGTCAAAAAAGTGAGAGGTTTAGCGCTATAAAACCAGGTTTTATCCACCATTTTCTACATTTGAAAATGCCTGTACCAAGTCAGTAATATGACAGTTCTTGTCCTTTCGTTTTTGATGTGTTTTGTCATTTGATTTTGCCATGTGATAATGGACTTTCCAATTGGATTTTCCTCTGAGTTCAGTATTTTTGTGATTTTACTTTTTTGAAGAAAAAGAGGTAAAAGGAGAAGATATAATACGCATTGTAGACATAAAGTAAAGTATTCTCGGGGTAGAAAATCCTCAGTTGTTCGAAAATTTCAACATTTTTAGACAGTTCTTTTATAGTTTATTGACTGTATCAATTGTTATCAATGATTTTTCAGGTCAACACAGAAGTGCTTAATAATGCAGGTTACCCTGTCCTTTGTATCAACCATTAAAACCAGAATTTCTTACATTAAGCAAAAAAATCGGATTCATTTAGCCATTTGTTGATAAGGTATGGTTTGGTAGTTTGACAGGAGAAAGATTAACTGCAAAACAGATCTTATGGCTCTATTTGATCACAAGATTTGACGGGATACTAAGCTAATACTTGTTCATATATCATTAATCTAAATGAGAAATGTGCACCTTTTATGTACACAAATAGATAAAAAGACTTTATTGTGCAAAAGATAGCTTTGAAGTGTCAACTGTTAAGTAACAAAATTAGTATATTTATTCAAATCTGGTAGTCCTTGTTGCCAAATGATAAAAAGCAATATAATAGATGGTTATATTACTAACATAGACAACACAGAAGCTTTCTTTGTTCCTACAGGTTGAAATATCGACTACTTTATGTTCTTCATTGTACTTTCATAACCAATGTGTTTTTATGAATTTTATTTGTTTTTCCCCGGTCGATATTTTTTAACATTGCTATATACATATAAGCCGGGGGGCTGGGGCTAGCCCACCGTTTACTTTCTGAAAAGGAATTGTTGTCAAATAGTCCGTATGTATGACGGCGTTTGTTTCCGTTGCACTTCATTCTTTCGTTTTCCGTTGTTTTTTTCTCGGTTTGAGTTTGTAACCAGGATTTGTTTCTCTAAATCGATTATGACTTTTGAACAGCGGTTTACTACTGTTACCTTTAATTATACAATGTTTGGTTACTTAATCAATTTTCTTATTACACGTATTGTAAATGTTCAGCGCACTAAAATATCTATTAATATGTAAAGAGCCATCCATGAATTTCTTCTTTTTGTAATCTTACAGTATTCAGTTTCAAATAACTTTCTGCTTTTTTTTTAATACTTTATGATAAAAACTTTCTTCTTTGTCAACTGGGACTTTAAATCGGCATTAAAATCATATTTCATTGCTTGCTCTTCAGTATAAACATTGAGTAAATATAATGTTAAAAAGATATTTATAATTCTTTATAAAACTGGGTTTATTACCCTATGATATATTTACAGTATATGTGAACTGTACGTAGTTGACACTGTAACATTAAATTCCAAGCCTGTCACAGAAGCCAAGTCTTAAATCACCAGATATTAATTGAGATTTACTAATTAATATTTTGCCTGTATGAGTACATTGTATTTTTATGGTTGAACGAAATTGAACGATTGTGAATGTGTTTGTCGGATCATTAATTGTGTTAATGAGCTGATTTGGTTGATAACAATGACAATCAATTATTTTCTAGAGATGTAGATAAGAATGAACTATGATAAATATAACCCACTGTGCTTATCAACTGGAAAAAAATGGTGAAAAGAGGTTATTTATTAAGATCTGTTATTTCCCTAAACTTACAAATAATAATTTTTTGCAATCTTAACTATTTGAAACATTATAAAAAAATATAAAGTTACCTTTAAAAGAAAAAAATGTCAGATGAAAAGTTTATCAAAAGAGATTTTACTATAAATGTAAATTAAAAATTCACTCGTCCTTATCATATTTTTGACTTTTAGACGTACTTAAAAAATTTCCAATATCATCTAATTATTTTGATTTTCAATACATAAATTTACTGTAATTTGTTCATCTTCTCAAGTGCATGGATGTTCAAGGAATCCTCTAAATTTTCCAATTCTTATATCGCATAAATTCTCCATGTTAGTTTTTAAATCTGGTCTTTTTTTAACTAGACAAAGGTGGTGACCCTACTCCATCAAAAGTATTACCAATCTATGCAACAAAACACGTGGAACAAAGAAACTGGCAAACATGTCAATAATCGGTTTTAAGGTCTGCTTAACAGTTGAGGTTAACAGAAACAAAGGATAAGGTCAATTTTTGCTCAAGAATCTTTATTTTCATCCAACATAACAATCCATCTTATTGTTTGGTAATTACTGATTTTTTCACTCTAGTTATTGTATAGCAGTTCCTGGTAAACATTTTTGTATAACTCTAATAATGGTTTCTACGTCAAGAAACAAGCTTTCAGTTACTGCAAGGAGGTTATATAACCTCCTTGGTTACTGCAATCATTCTTTAGAAAGATATTGTCTAGTTTTGTGAAGTCTACTTCAAGAATTTTAGAGTTTTTTCTAGAATGATTGATTTTTTTCTTTCCACTTTTCTTTAAACTAAAATTATTGTGGGTGGGTGAATATCTCATAAATCTACATAATCCACACTATATCAGCTATTCTATGCAAAGTCGAAACATCATAAGTGGTGTTTATATGCCCATTCAGGATTATTTTTTTATGTCAAATCCTTGGTAGCTCATGTTAAAGTCATTCACTCCTATATTCTAGTCATTTTATAGTGTTATATAAAACATTGCCATAAAAGCAGGAGGTTTGGCTAGCCAAAAAACCAGGATCAACCAACCATTATTTCTTAAAATAACCTGTATAAATTCAGGAAAATGGCAGTTATGGTATGGTTCGTTTCTGTGTGTGTTGCAGTCATTTGTTTTTGTTGCACTTCAGTGTTTCTGTTGTTTCCTTGTTTATAACTACTTTGATATGAGCGTCTCTGATGAGTCTGATGTAGACGAAACGCGCGTCTGGCGTACTAAATTATAATCCTGGTACTTTTGATAACTATTTCCTCTTATAGTTGATGTGTTTCCTTCGGTTTTAGTTTGTAAACTGGATTTGTTTTCTCCCAATTGATTTATGACTTTCGAACAGCAGTATACTAATATTGCCTTTATTAAGGTGCTTGGCTAACAATACATATGCCTGTTTATTATTGGACAATATATTCCCGAGTTTTAGTCTGCTTATGAAGGAGTGTGTCTGTAACTGCTTGTTCATTAACATTAGCAGAAAATTAAAAAAACAGGTGTCAATTAAATGTATTTATTACTGTTTAAAAGTCCATTTAGTGTATAAAACTGAAATGCTGAGTTATTTACACAATATATAACAGGACAGAGGCTAATATCTACCCCTATATGTATATATGCTAGACATGCTAGTATAAACAATGGCATCAAAAATTTAGAGAAAATATTTACAAATATCTGTACAAAAGAATAATTCTATAGCCTAGATGTACATGATTTGCTATACTGCACATGACTACACGAAATTGAAAATAAAAGTTTATCATCACTCCTTAAATTTCTTCTTGAAATTAAAATAAATCAAATACAAAAGACTCTGGTCACTTTTGAAAGAATATTAGGGGTTACCTTGAAAAACTCCATAATGATGTAGCATTTCTGTATGAAGTTGAAGGCATGTCAAAATTTGGAAATCCAAATTTGTTGGATTTGTGAAGTTTGATTCAATGAATGAAGATCAAAGGGGACACACAAAACATTAAAGGGATTTTCCAGACATGTGGGATTCAAATGTGTGCCTCTCAGATCAAATGTGTGGGATTTGAGAGATTTGAAATTATAACATTAAGTACAAAAAACTTTATGTAAAGAAAGTTTTAATTATATTCCCTGTATTTCCACTTTTTTGACCATCTTTTGGCCTTTCCCACAAATGTTTTCATGGTATCATATTTTATCAGCATTCGTTGTCTTCATCCTTTTTTACTTTCTTACAGTAATTTATCACCACCCTTGCATATTCCTAAACTGTTGGAAACCTGAAAGATAGCTTTGATAGAAAGCTCTTGATTTAAGGGTATGTAGAATGTCGCCTTCATATCAGAAACTCAACATTAAAACCCTTTTGGAGGTATGTGTGTACAAACATTGTTCAAGCAAACTACCATGGATTTCCTATTTTTACCTGAAGAATGTAGTTCCTGTTCATGCCGAGTTCATTATTTAGATATATGTGACCATAAACAGATAATCACCCATTATACAAGTATGGTATCATAGTGATATTCAAGTTAGTGATAAAAATCTACTACAAACACGATCAACAAAACGTTCAAAAATTATTTCAAATTAAATTTGTGTTTATATCTATATATGCTATGATACATGTATATTACATATGCTTTGATACATGTATATTACATCAACAAAATCTCCAATAATCTGCTTGTTTTAACAACATTTTCCCTTGCCACTGACATTTCAAGAACCCATTTAATTTTTAATATAAATTGAACCAATTTTTAACTCTGTTAAATTCAAACTTTTTAACAAAGAGTTAATTAGAGAGAAAAATATCAATATTTTGATTTACCAGTTTCACAAAGAAGAAGAAGAGAACAAGTTCTTTGTTGACATTAACAATTTCGGAAATATTTAAGTTTAAAATGTACAATTTCTATGATTGCATCAAAACAGATGTTAAAATCATCAAATTGGTGTATTTTGTGATAAAAGTATGTAAACTAGACAAAAATAACATATTTAACATAACTATGAGATAGATCTAGCATTTGATTAAACAATTTCTTGCTATAATTCAGATCTAAAATTTACTTATATGATTTATAAGATTTCAATGTATCAATATAATGCATAATTGGTACTGAAAACACATGACATATATGACTGCATTATTATAAAGTCTAATACAAAACTCAACATAAAATGTTGCTCATCATTCAATGTTTGTGACTCATTGAAATTAACAAAAAGAGGCAAATTGTACACAAATGCCTTGAGTAAATCATTTATATTTTATAGGACATTAAGACCTACTTAGAGTAATGAAGCTATTTGTCAAACAACTTGTACACTGTTTGTGAAAGTATGTAAAAAGACAACTTGCACAATGAGTGTGAAACAATGATAATAAGATAACTTGTATGTTAAGTGTGAAAATATATATCAGAAAACATGTGAATTTCATGGGTTGAAGGTGATTCAGATAACTTGTACACAGTGGTGTGAAAACAACTAAGTCATATAACTTGCATACTGAGATGTTAAGTTATGTGAGTATGACAACTTGTACACCGAGTTGTGAAGTTATGTGAGTATATCTCAGACTTTAACATATAATGTAGATCATGAGCATGCAATATAGGTTACACACAGGAACATTAAACATGGCTATACATACCATTCAAGTCTACATCTTATGTGATTCTAATTAATAAAATTATAAATAACAGACAACCTAATTACTGCTGCTTCACACCAGATAGCAAAACTAGTAAGATTCACATTCACAGTTTAAAGGTGACTCATCTATGACTATACAAGTCAATATTGCTATAAAAGACACAATTTTTCAAATTATTATAATTTTGAACATATACTCTCCAGAAAAAATGCACATAAAAAGAGATAAAAATTACTGGCCAATTAAATTTTCATAGTGAAGCTATAACATTACCATAACAAATGTAAAATATTACTACAGCTGAATATCTCGACAATACATGAAGTATTTTACACAATGCAAAAAGTATCATCAAAAGTGTTTACAAAGATGTTCAAATTGCATTCTCATTGAACAATATTGTGGTTCATGAATTTTTGTGCTGGATGTAAAGATCTAAAGTTTATTAAATGTTAGACCCAAAAAATGCCTCTTATTGCTACCAGTTTGAAAATTTTAACATCTTTTTTTTTCTCTTAAATATAATATATATAAATATCTATATAAAGCCTCAGCTGATATTTCTTACTATAAATATGCTTCTATTTTCAACAACTTTGTGTAAGGAAAAAGATGGCTTTTGGGTGTATAAATTTGAGGTCAAATATCATGATTTTATTTTATGTGTTCAAAGTTTAAGATACAAACTTCATTGTATTAGTTGGCATATTTGAGAGTTACATACCAAGTTTTCTGGTCACAAATTAATCACAACAGTAGCACTAAATTCTGATAGGTTATTTATTGTATTTGCAGCATACTCAATAATTGGTATATACTAAGACTTTAAAATGTTTTAGTAAAAATAAGAGGATTATCATAAATCTTATTCTTATTTTGATTAATATACAAACAAATAACAAAATAATAAAATACTTTGTAAAGAAATATCCTTAAAAAAAACATGATTCTAAAATTCAAAAAAAAAGTTTGGATGCTCAAAAATCTTTACAGTTAAAACCATTCAACCAATTTGACATACAAGTACAAGTCTCCAAGAATCTCAAGTACACTGATTTTTTTCCCTTAAAATGATTTCATATACAAGTTTATAAAAACCACGAGCTTAGATGAAGATGAAATCTTTGTTTTGGTGAACATTACAGGTGCAAGCTCTATCAATAGTTTTCAGCTCCCATTTTCCACTGCAGTGAGGTACATCAATGGCTCTCCAGCGGGTAACCTTACCGGGTACACCATGTCCTTTGCATCTCATTCCAAAATGTTTATGCATGGCAAATGGCTGACATTCGGCACAAACTTCAGCATTAATTTTCAAAACATTAGCCCAGCTATGATTCTCTTGTGTAGTATTGGTACATTTACTGGAGGATTCTGTGATTTTGTAGGTTCCACAGTATCTGTAAAATAAAATAAATCAATATACTGGTAATAAAAAAAAACATCTAGCTTTGAAATGCTCTTTACAGGATCAACTGAACAGAATGCAGGTTTTAGAAATTATCTCAGTAATTATCAAACAACTAAAATCTTTAAAAACTTCGAAATGCATAATTTATTCAAACTTTTTTTTTTTAAATGCAACAATTTAGTAATTTCATTTAGATGCACTTCAAATCTGCTGATCAGCTGTCTTTAATAAGAAATTAGTATGTGTAATCTATACCACAAGCTTTTAAAATCATCACTTAGTTGGTAAAGTCAGTTCCTTGAAACAACACAAAAAAATCTGTATCTGATTGTGGTGGAAAAATGCAAGACCAATCCATTGAAAATAATCTAAATATATAACCACTTCTTGAATGATTGCCAAAAGGCCAGTGTAACCTATTGTTACTATTAAAGCATCCATATTCCTTTAATTTTTGACATTATTATCTTTTCCAAGAAAACACTGACCATTAGCTGGAACTAACCGGAATAAAAAGAACATAAGAAAATAAGAATGATTAAAAGCCTATATAGACAAAGAAAGAAAACACTACAGACAAAAGAAAACAGACAAGAAGATCAACAACTGTCAATAAAAATCCTCACAGAAAAAAACTAAAGATTGGGCATACCATGGGAAACTCATGTGCTGCATGCTGCAGAAGGTAGAACCAGTCATATATGGAAGGTACTTGAATTTGGGAATAAACATGTGCAACCAAAATAATTTTTGATTTATCTCCTTAAAACTTCCTTGCCAAAGTCTTTTCAAATTTTATAATTTTTTGGGACAATAAAAACAAGAGGCTCTCAAGAGCCTGAATCGCTCACCTGAATTTTTTTGGTTTAATCTCTCATCAATGATTATTTTGGCTTTTCAATTTATTTAAATGTTCTTTGAATCGTCCTATTTTCTTCAAAAGCAAAAAAAAATCATTTTCTCCTATGTTCTATTTTAGCCATAGGAGCTATGTTTCTTGACATACAAGGAAATGAAATATAAAATTTATACTAGATACTCTGAAACTCTGAAACTCATTTAGCCTAAGTTTGGCTGAAATTGATACAGCAGTTTCATAAGAGAAGATTTTTTAAAGTAAGTCAACATGATGAACAAATTGTGAAAAAAGTCTTTAAAGGGCAATAACTCCTAAAGAGGTCAATTGACAATTTTGGTCAAATTGACTTATTTGTAGATCTTACTTTGCTGATCATATTTGCTGTTTACAGTTTATCTTTATCTATAATAATATTCAAGATAATGACCAAAAACTGCAAAATTTCCTTAAAATTACCAATTAAGTGGCAGCAACCCAACAATTGGATGTTTGATTCATCTGAAAATTTCAGGGCTGATAGATATTGACCTAATGAACATTTTTACTCCATGTCAGATTTGCTCTTAATGCTTTCGTTTTTGAGATATAAGCCAAAAACTGCATTTGACCCCTATGTTCTATTTTAAGTAACAGCAGCCATGTTTTTTGACGGATCAAAAATCAAAGCACACACTTTATGCAGGATAATCTAAGGAACAACCATGCTAAGTTTTAACCAAATCCATTCAGTAGTTTCAGAGGAGAAGATTTTTTAAAGTTAGCAAATATGATGAACAAATTGTGAAAAATTGTCATTAAAGGACAATAACCCCTTAAGGGGTCAATTGACAATTTTGGTCATATAAACTTATTTGTAGATCTTACTTTGCTGATCTTTTTTGCTGTTTACAGTTTATCTTTATCTATAATAATATTCAAGATAATGACCAAAAACTGCAAAATTTCCTTAAAATTACCAATTAAGTGGCAACAACCCAACAATGGTTTGTTTGATTCATCTGAAAATTTCAGGGCTGATAGATCTTGACCTAATGAACATTTTTACCCCATGTCAGATTTGCTCTAAATGCTTTCGTTTTTGAGATATAAGCCAAAAACTGCATTTGACCCCTATGTTCTATTTTAAGTAACGGCGGCCATGTTTTTTGACGGATCAAAAATCGAAGCGCACATTTTGTGCAGGATATACTAAGGAACAATCATGTTAAGTTTCATTCAAATCCATTCAGTAGTTTCAGAGGAGAAGATGTTTGAAAAATTGTTAACGACGACAGACGACGACGACGACGACGACGACGACGACGACGACGACGGACGCCAAGTGATGAGAAAAGCTCACATGGCCTTTTAGGCCAGGTGAGCTAAAAATTGTACTAAATAACTATAAGAATTCATAGGTAAAATTTTTTTTGAAAAAGATAAACATTTTGAGATCTTTCTAGAGATGACTGAGGGTAACGTAGACAAATTTGCAAATCTTTCTAGAGAAATCTCTTAAACAAATGTGCAAGTAGTTGTACAATTTTGGGTGATCTAAAGTGGAAAAACATTTTTTACCTTTCAATAGTATACTTTTTTATACATGAAAGAGGTATATATGACTGTAGCACTCGCTACCTGTCCTTAATGAGCTAATTACCCAGGTGTGACTACACCTGTATGAATTGGAACTGGAACAAAAATACAGACTAAAGTACACCCTTAACAGTTGGAACATCTGGTGCCTCGTCAACTTTTAAACTTCAATTTGTCTTATTTTATTGTTATTATTTAAAAAGGTGATAAATCGTTAATAAAAGTACATAATTGATTGGAGGCCAATTTAATAAATGCAAAGGATGTAATATAAAATTAAGTACCAGTATGCATTATATCTTAATCAGCAGAATGTAAAGTATATATTAAAGGGACCACAAATAACATAGCTATTTGAATATGGCATTAAATCCTTTTATAATGTGAAGCTATCTATGTCCTATGTTCTATGCACCACAGAGAGACATTAGTACACTATGTGTGAGTTTCTGGTATACAGTAGGATATGTGTATCTTACAAAACATATTGACCCGTCTTTTTGTCCTTCTTTGAGGTTAACTATCTCATATTTTACAAAGTCTAATGACCTTTTTACGAACAATATACAAAACTCAATCATTCAGAGAAGAAATATGAGACTTTTCACATACAATTGAAACCCTGTGGTTCTGACATAATAGATTGGTAAATGGTCATACCTTAAAAGATCTGACATAATGGATATAAGTAAATGGTCACACATTCAAAGATTATGGAGACATCTTGTAAAACGATAATTGATATGAAAATTGCCTATCAAAAAGTGAGTCAGAAAAGTGTCAATCTTATCACTGTAATACCACCACAATTACACAATTATCTTCCCTCAATCTCATATTTTGTTATTTCTGTAAACAACTGGTCTTGGTGAGGAACATTAACTGAATTCATAATTTTCATTTTAAACCTTCTTTTGTTCATAGTACAACCAATTTTTACATGGGCCTTCAATCGAGGAGATGACCTTAAAATATCAGATCAGAATGAATTCTTGATGTGTGTGAATATTATGCCAGACTAAATTTTGAATCTGTATAAGTCTCAGTCAATATCAGTGGTTCTCTCATACTGTTTTTTACTCCCTACAGCTACCTCAGTAGACAATGTGTCAATTTTTAGTTAGATAAATGGTTTGAACCTTTGCTCAGTCTAAGACTTAAGTTCCTTTTAGATGCCTATTGTTAATGGTATACATGTGTAGTTAGGTTACTGTCAATTACTGACATTTATTTCATATCTGTTACTATTTGTTAATGTGTAAGTATGTTACTAAGACTTTAACTACTTCTTTTAAGAAAAATAAAAGTTAGGCCAGAGGTATTACAATTTGTCATTACACATACTAATTACCAATTATAGCTTCGAAAAATATTTAAATAGCCTACTAATTACTTATGTCTAAAAGTTAATGTTTATTTTTATAAATAAAACATTACATTAATTTCTCTACATTGTCATTTTCATGTTACTATAGTGATCAATATTTTAACCTTAAGGTGTCTCTAGCATGTTACAAAGTTTGTTCCGACAGAATATGACCTAGACATCCTTATTGAAAGAAATTGTAACATTAACATTAATTTGTTATATATATTTATCTCAAGTCTTCCTTAAATTAATATTCTTAAGGATAACATTTGTTATTTCTATTGCTACTGAAAACAGAGAGACTCTGATGTTTCACAAAATTCTTTCAAAAGAAATGTAATTCATGTACAAACAAGGAATTAGAATTTAGAACAATTTTGAACTATTGAAAGACATTATTCTAGTCATTTTGTGGAATTTTTTTTGCCCCTTTTCAAAAATGTTAATACTAACCTTTATCTATATAAAAGAAAATGAAGTCTGAAAAATATTATTAGCAACAAAATGATTTACAATTACTGAGAAATAACATTTAAAAAGGTATTTGGCAGATCAAGTGATTTATAACTGACAGTAAAAGTGAAATTGTACCCTAGCAAGATATATAGGTTAGTTGGACACCTTCATTTTTCATTGTCCTTACTTTTATAAATAACCCAATATCGTATTTCAATACATACAATATTTTCAAATGTTTATTCAATCAAATAAACCACAAATTAGTGTCATTTCAGGACTTTTAACATACATTTTCTCACATTCTGATCAGTAAAGGTATTCAATGTTTCTAAAACTAATCACATATAAAATGGAATGCCAAGACTACCTATGCCTAATCCATGTCTAATACAACATTCATTTATTTGAGAAAGATTTCAAATTTTCAAACACTGCATATTTCTTCTAAATTATTCATCCTTTCAAAAATGTCTGTGCACAAATCAATTTGCATTTATGCATTATTGATGGACTTGCAATTAATTCCATCCATTTTGTAATAAAGCTAATTTATTTCTATATTCTCTAGACGTCTTTTCTATCTATTTCAAAAGAAGCAATATGCAGTTCATTCAACTCCAATCTGTAATAGGACAGCAACTGAGAAATGTGAAGTACCCCTTGGCCCAGATTATTAGATGAAGTGTTATCCTAATACCCAAAATGAAAAAGTTTACCTTTAGGTATCTTTGAAGTATACTTATATAGATAGGCATAAGTATTCCCTTCACATCAATTGTATTTTACACAGTGCAAATCCCTCATTATCAGGAAGGGTATGATGGGTTCCTCAATAAACAGTAAATCAAATACTTCAAACAACAAATATGACACATATGAGGCCTGAATGAGTGAGCGTTTTGACAAATGGCAGACCATGGGTCTAAAGTTTCCTGCTCTTTCTCCACACCTTTTTGTCTCTTTTTCTTGTACAGATATTTACTTCATGTCCAGTTTAACTCTCAGCAACGTTAGTGTAGTTTAAGAAAGGTGGGTATCCAAAACTTGACAGATGCTATAAAATGAAGAACCAACAGACATTCCTCCTTAGACAATGTACACCCCTCCTGGTACTCTTTTGCTGTTTTTTAAGCTTCAGCATATGATATATAGAAATTGACGGTACCATATTTTAAACTTTTGTCTATCGTCATAATATTGTATTTTACTTACCACAATCCTTCACAATCTAATAAAGTTTTTTTAGTTTACACATTTCTTGAGATGGGACATATGGGTTTGCAACCATTAAATCTACACAACAAAAGGAAACATCTAAATAAACAAATATATTATAAATATCTAATTTTGCATAAGAGTTGATTTGTCAAAGGATCTAACTAAACTAATTATTCAGCTTCCTACAAGAATTTCAAAATTACATCGATTTCTAATTGTTATAACAAAAAAGCATTAGGCAGGTGATCTGGATAAATTAGATCTAGTAAATGAAAATCACACTTCCAGAACTGAGAGAGATGAAATCACATTGTTAGAAATGTCTTTGATCTTTACATTTGTTACTGTTAGTCATAATTCACATTAACCAAACAATGTAAATTTGAACAGGCTGCATGTGCAGGCATCATGCATAAAGAAGTAAGAGTGTCTTTGTTGTTTATGCTATTAGGTCTTCCAAACAAATCTAGGATGGTACTTTGACACAGTCCATAACATCTGTATTTTGTAAAAATTTAAAACTTCTTAATATTTTAGGATAAAATGAACAGCTAACTATATCACTATTTGTGTCGGGCATTTTTATCTGAAAACTCTCCATATTCACAAATCTAAAAGCATAGTATCAAATCATTGTTCATTTCTATACTCATACAGTACTAACATGAGAAAAGTTAGCTTTCTGTATTCCTACAGTACTGACTTGAAAAAGTTAGCTTAAATTTTGACATATATTTACTTATCGATAATTGTCAACTAGAAACACTTTGGGGTCTGGGAATAGAAAAAGTTAACCAATATACCTTATCTATCAAAAATTCTTATTTGACAAAGTATGGTGTTTCTCCAGTAAAAAGTCAAGCACCAGCTGCAGACACAGAAGTTTCAAAGAACTACATGTAGGCCTACTGACATATTTTCAAATCAAGCATCAATATTTTTTTTTTATCTAAAGAGTCATAATTGACAAATTTTAAATAAACAACAACTTTATTATTCAGGACTGAATGGTTATGATTATATCAAATATTGGTGACATAATTTCATTTCTTTGAGGACACTTGTAAAAATATCATTCATGTTCTATAGAAAATAAATTGTTTTGAAATGAATCATCAAGGTCCTGTTTTAAAGGAAGCAGAAGAGCAAGGTGGACTTCAAACAGATGGAAAAAAGATGGTAATGGACCAATGTTGATATTATCTCCATAATTTCTTTCACAAAACAATCTTTTAGTTTTTGAATTTTATCAAACTAAGTTCCCAAAGAATAATTTTGCATTTAAGTGCAGATTGACCTTATTAGAGTAGTGCTTGAAATTAACTGACTGATGATTCACTATACCTCATACTTGTGTCAAGAATATTATGACTTTTAAAATAGTACTTTAGCATATTAATTTTTTTCTTTATAATGGATAATTTCATACTTTTTTGAACTTTCAGACACTATTTTCATAATTATTGCATTATAAATTTGATACTTTTTCCAAAATCTTTCATCAACATAACCTTTTGGACTTTCAGACGAAACATAATAAAGCCACTATTTTCTGATAAAGCAATAAACATTTCTGTTGTTAAATCAAATTACATGACTTTTTACACAGTGTTGTCACTGAGTCATTCAATATTTCACCCTAAACAATGAATTACATAATCCATAATAACACTTTCTTCCAAATAAGGCTTTTTAATCTTCTCTTACTGAATCAATATCTTTATCAGCGTGTGTGATAGATTTTCACCGAATTCTATCTCACACTTTAATCTCAAATTTTGTCATAAAATTTCACAATTAGATTTCAAAATTGCAAATCAAGTTTTAAGATAGTGTTATATAATTATGGGTATATCTCTGTAATAATGGCACAGTGTACGTTGAAAAATTACTATAACAAAACACATAACTATCTTTTACTATAAAATTGCATCAAATGAAAGAAATAACTAAGTATGATCAGTTGGTTTACATTACATTCATTTCTTTTTAAAAAGTCAAAGTGACTAGATCGTGATATGTGCCTATTGAGATTCATAAAAGTTTCCTTATATGTTATGAAAGTTCCTGTATCTATATGGTGTGAGAAAGAGCAGCCCAACATTTTCATTTGCATAACAACCAGTCTTGCCAAAAGAACCGAATGTTTTCAAATTCTCTGCCGTTACAAGATATTAAGATAACAAAGAAAGAATTTGATAGAGTTTTCATAAATTCCCAGACATGGCACTATCTATTTCTACATTGATAAGATAGGCAACAAATTAGTTTATTATTGATCTGCCAGACAAAACTTTCATTATTTACATCATAATTTGCCAACTGATTTATGTTCTATGAATCAAAATTATTCCAATTCATGTAACTGTGAAATTTCCGGTGCTTATCTTTAACAAGTTGAATAATGCATGAAACTAGTTATTGATAGGAATATAGTTGGTTCTGTCTGACTTGTAGCTCATCAAACTTTTCAAGTTCTAAAATAGAAAGTGTGATAGAACTGTAATGGGACCAAAAAACGTCCTATTCTCTGTAGATAATCAAATTTGATCACTATCAGTCTACATTTGAATTCTAAATGTGTTAAATTAAAGGTGGGAAAACTATTATGCAATTCTCTTGTTTAATATTGACTGAAAATAACAATATCAAAGTTACTGAATATCGATCAAAATAAACTAGTTCAAAAAACATCTTAGTACTACAAAACTGTAATGAAATGACCACTGATTTGACGTCTACAACATAAATTCAGTCAACAAAACGGTCCAAGATAGTACACTAAATAAATGACAACCAATAGTTTACATTTGTTTAATGTTCTTCTGAATGAAATTCAGGGATTGTTTGCCGAATTTTGAACATGGGTTAAATATCTCATTATAGGTCAATTAATTATTTGTCTTTTATGCCATAATTGAAATAAACAGCTGTGCCAAAAGTGATGATAACCTCTTTTTGCGCATATTGAAATTATTGCAAAAATAAATTCAGAATCCATTTAACCAGAAGCAAATAAAATAGCTTTGAAGAATAACATGTAGGAGAATATCCTTAGACACATAAATATTGTTTCAAATATGACTGTTGAAAGTTTGCATGGATATATTAAGTGACCTATCAATGAAGTTTAAGTTTTCTAATGAACATTTATGATGCACTCAAAAGCAATGACGAAACTGACTTATATGAACTCTGCCGTGTGGACATGGGAAAATCAGTCATTTGTTATTTTTTCAGTATCTTCTGTTTTAATACCATTCATTAAACATTACCAAAAATACCAATGTCCTGGTGACTTCCTTAAAATCCAGTAATTTAAGATACAACTGCACAGACAGTGGGTGGTAGTTATCAGTGAACTGGTAAAAAATATCCCATTAGATAACATTTCTATTCAATCAAAACATGGATAATTATAACTAATGGTCTATTACTCCAATAGCCTATTTTCAGAGTTCAATAGATAAAAGAAATATTCAGTTTCAGTCTTTTGTAAAGAAAAAATTATATAGAGACCACATTAATTTGATTATACCCTTTTTCCTTAGTTTTTAAATTTACTGAGCACGCTCTTTATAAATAAAAAAAATAACAAATCTTTAAATCAATTAAAAAAAAATAACAAGCATTACAGTTGCCAACCCAGAACTTGTGATTAGTGGGAGCACTGAGTGGGAGCATACCCTGAATTTTTTTATGTGTTTCATGCCTGAATCTTCCTCTGCTTTGAAATATAATGCAGACGTTATTATATTTCACAAGAAAAATTTTCATCTCAACAATATCTTAGTAAGAGGTAATTTTTATTTGAATTTAAATCTTGGAAGATTAAAATCCCCAAGCACAAAAAAGCTGGTTCTATAAAACTTTCAATTTTTCTTTTCAAGAATTCTAATGAGAAAAATAGGCATGGTTTTAAAAAATATCTCTACCATGCATCAAAACTTAACACACAAAAAAAAGCTGTCTCAGAAAATCACAAAAATGTATGACAAATACCTTCAAAAGCCTGCCGTAACAAATAAATGACTATCTGTGCAGTAGCTTAATACTTTTTATGTAAATCACTTTTTAATACCAAATAATCAAAGAAAAGTTACTTTGATATAAATATTTATATTTTTGAGATAACATCTGTATAGATATAGAGTCATGCTAACACCTCTATTTAAGGTTAATGCTCAAAAGAATTCAACCTTGTGGCAGAAAATTAACCATATTCATGCTCTGATCAGAAGTAATAGGTTATATTGTCTACCCTTTGGGTGGCTTTAGATCATTTTCAACTTAATAAGACAATAACTGTTTGTTGATACATGCGTGAGCAATTAATGGCCAATGGTAGATAAAACCATTCATTTTACTTGCTTTTGTCAGTCATGGTCACAAATATTTTATTTTTTTTATTGTCCATTTGTCTTTATTAAAAAAAATCACTGTTTATTAAGACCAGTTAATTATAGTTCATGTATAAATTTAATATTTGCTTTTGATCTTGAAAATTTTACTAGTGACACATACTGTTATAAAGTTTATGATTTATAACATTTTTCACTATCACTAGGCTGCCAAAAATCTGATTGGGACATCTTAATACCTAAATCTTAAAATTTTGTAGCTTTAAAATCATTTGAATCATTAAAGGTTATACATTTATATATATAATTCAAACATTTTAAAACCATATATATTTTCATATATTTATTTCAGGATAAAAATGATAAAGTCAATTTCTCTAAGATGAGAAGACAGATAAACTAGTTTTAAAGTTTAAATATCGTCTTTATCTTGTACATTTAAAGGGGCTGAAATGTTATCAAACTAAAAACTGCTGACCTTACAAGTTTTATACCATAAGATATGTGTACTTTGTTAATGTAGGCAGGTTATGTTCCCACACTGTTATCTGATGAAAGGTAATTTCATAATGCAGGATCTTTACCAGTAGTCAATATAAGGATGCACAAAAAAAACCTTCAAATATGTGCTTACAGCAAAACCTTGAAAATACTTACAATCAAAATGAAATTAAGAAATATTAACCCCCTTTTGAGGGACATTTCCATGCTGTTATACAACAGATGTGTTGTTTCTTGAGTTTTGTAGCCTGTTTATGCCTGCATCACACTTAAAATTAATATTTCAAAGACTCATGACCTGTGACAAACTTCCATTTTGATTTTTAAAAGTACACAGTTCATGCTATATTCACTGGAATTTTAAGGCTTAATTGCTCTTCAACTTCATACTTTATTTGGCCCTTTTAATTTTTTTGGTTCGAGCGTCACTGATGAGTGTTTTGTAGACGAAACGCGCATCTGGTGTATATACAAAATTTAGTCCTGGTATCTATGATGAGTTTATTGATATGCTTTTATTTCAGGTAATCTACCATCAATTCTAAAATAACATCTTCAGCAATTAACCTTGACATTCAATAAAGGTGGGTCTCAATGTAGCTTAACCGAGTCTAAAATCAAACACTTTTAAAATTAATTTTTAAGTATCAGGTTTACCCTAACTGGTCAATGCTATATCTTTTATACTCGCCCCTGGGTATCAATTTGCTGTTGAAAATATTCATTAAATTTTAAAGTAAAATAATCTTTAAGACCAGCAATTTGAATGTGATAAATAAAGCTTTTGTTAAAAGAAGTTGCCAATAAATGGCCACTGTCCAGTTTTATTGTCCGTAATGATAGTGTTTAGTTCAGTTGTCATGTTCTGTGTCAGCGAAGACAGTGATGTCCAAGTCAAATAATGAATCTTTTTTTAATACCACAATCTGATGACAATAAATGTCCTCAACTCAAAAAGCCAATAACTTCTAGTTAACACATGGTTGAATAATGTCACAAAAAAGTCTTTCAAACTAAAAATAATGGTAACACCTATTCCCATCTGGCATGTCCAATTCTATGCTCAATCTTACTTATTGGAGTACACTAATTATCGAAACTCAAAATTAGAAATCTCTGACAAAATGTATAACTTTCTTTCATCTTGTCAACCACTCAAGATCATTTTTGTATGTAAAAGGTTTTATAAGTCCTCAAATATGTCAACCCTACAGTAAAAAGTATATTTTCCAGGGCATGGTGATCTACAATGATCTTAATACTTACGCTGTGACAGTGGGTACTTCATTCTTTAGATCTGTGAAGAATGGTAAATTCTTTCTGATGCCTTTAAGTGGATTATAGACTTCACTTGTTCTGTAAATACCAAACTCTGCTGGCAGTATTCTTCCTACCTCTGCAATAAAATAAACAAAAAGAAAGTTTAGAAAATGAGTCTGACCAGTAAAACATTTAATTAACAATAGCGAGATAATAAGCACTGGAACTATACTCAACAAAAAACAGTAGCTTAAATCACATAAAGTCTTCCACATATCATTTCAGCAAATATTTGAGTAGATCTAATGTTTTAAAATACATGTTACATAAGCACATGTCAGACAGAGAATATCTCCAGACATCAGCCATAATCAAAACTCTAACATCTTTCTGGAACACTTCAATCTGTTTACAATATCAAAATGGTTAACAAGTTATTCTCATTAACCTTCTAAGGCTCCTTCCTGCATTTTAATGAACATTTTTCAAACTTATTATAAATACTATCCACCTAACGTTTCACTGCTGGGTTTTCAATTAAATTCAAGATCACTGTCACAGTCAAAATGCCAAAATGGCTTAACTACTGCAGCATAACAGTCAAATGTTAATGAGCAAACAACAGTCAATTTACTCTCAAGACTTATTTAATATTCACATCTTATTGGACACACATCAGTCAAACTTTAATAGACAATTCAAGTAATGTAAGCAATTGTTCTTTCCAACTGCCAAAAACATAAGATTCTCTATTAAACCGTTATTTTATTGGACAGGTGATCAACAATTTCAAAGATGCATTCAAATAAAAAAAAATCTACTTAAAAAATCATGTGCTCCATTCTTTAATTTTACAGAAAATTGATGAAAAACTTAGTAATCTATAGCTAGAAAATTTGCAATTGAAGTACTTTAAAAGTCCTGTAAATGTTTATTTTGGATTATTGAATTATAACAATGTATTGTAAAACGTATAGTGCACAAGGTGCATAATTACTGCCCAATTTTAACCTGTCTACCCCAGTACAATCTGGCATAATGACCCATATTCTGCTAAATGTTTTTATCTCACGTTTATCTGTTCTATCAAAGTAATTTATCATTTGGAAAAAAATCTTTTCTTTCACATTAAAGAGAACGGTGGGTAAAGGGTCCTGACAAATTGGGCTATCGTCTGTCTTGCCTTTTATCATTTTTCTGACCTTTTAAATCTGTTTATGTCTTCTTTGTACTCTACCCTATTTTATATTTTCCATATATGATCTTAAATCTTTCATTAATATTCCAACACACATGAAAACAGGGATTTATATGTCTACAATATACTTTACCATTGTCATGGGTTTTATGTTTACATTCATAAAAATCCATTTAATAGCCTGCTTTTAGCCTGTGGTCTTGTTGGACTTTTGAAGGTTATTATAGACAAATTTTCAAAAGCTTTAAAAACATTCACTTTTATCCATATAAAAATTAGCCAAACAACTAAAATTTCAATTTCTAAGCAAAGACAATTTGTGATTTTCTTATCCCAGGCATATAGATTACCTTAGCCGTATTTGGCACAACTTTTTGAAATTTTGGATCCTCAATGCTCTTCAACTTTGTACTTGTTTGGCTTTATTATTATTTTGATATGAGCTTTACTGATGAGTCTTATGTAGACGAAAAACACGTCTTGCGTACTAAATTATAATCCTGGTACCTTTGATAACTGTTGTGGCCATCATTTGTTATTTCAAAAAGTTTATACAAAATATGAAGTAGCTGTTTCCTCAGGATTACTGTTATCAAGTAGTCTGTCTCCCTAAGAGTACATGTTTATGACTGTGCAAGTTACCAACTTAAATATGCAGCTAAGATTAAGTTGGAATGAGACATATCAATCAAAAACAAGTTGTGTTTGGCTCACTTAGTTTTTTGTAACAATACTTCAGTTGCAATATCTTAGACTGTCTGTTGAAAAAAAAAATGTTTCAACTCTTATCCTATTGATTTATCTGATGGGAAATAAATAAAAACAAGTTTAATATGAGATCTTTAAAACACCCTGGTATAAACCTAAACATTTATCTATTACTCTCTTGAGTATGCAGCCAGCTCTTACAACTTGTATTTTTAAATATTTGAGTGTCTTTAATCTATGTAGTTAGTGACATTTCTATAATATGTAACAATTACAGCTGTTAAAGGAATTCAGTTCAGCTCATGTAATGAAAAACAATCTACGAAAAAAAGAGAGGATATTTTAGATTAATCTCTCTTCAATATGGCTGATACAGCATCTAAACTAAGGCTGCTTTCAGTTTGGGTTAACAATTGCTGCATAAAAGAAAGCGATTTTAATGGCTTTATTTTAGTCCATCTAATTTTCCAAACTAATAATACATTGATGAATACTTTCTAATAAATTCCTGGAATAAGTCAATATTTTCTTTTATCTTTTAATCAAATTGTGTTAAATTATTCACAACCTCTATATGCAAGTCTATACAGTACACTAATTAATAACATGACAAACTGTCAGCTTATCTTAAAAAAATAAGGTAAATGCCATCATTTCCAACTATCACCCACATGACCTACACTGACGGTACACAAACATACTAGGGACAAAGCATGTCCAGTATGTGTTCAGTTAAACATATTTCTTCATTATGAAAACTTTTTCCTTTTTTCAAAAATAACACCAGATAGCTCAATTAATTTTCAAAATATGATGTGAGTGTTTTAACTACTTAAAATGTTTAAATTTTTTGGTGCGGTTTTGCTTGTGAAACAAACTTAACCTTCAAAGTAGAAAAAAATATCCTTACTTTTAACATTAATACAAGTCAATTATTTAAATTGTCTAAATAAGGTTACAATTTAAAAGTGATTTTGCTCAGCTGAAAAACTATAAATCACTGTTAACGATATTTAAACTATTTATCACTGGAGTGAAGTTTTACAAGATATATACCAGTTAGTCAAGTTATAGACCGATTAATACTGGTTCTTGTATCTGATATTGCCAAGCAATCATACTGAGTGATGAATTTGACTCTAGCCATCCAATGGCTGTGGGAATTTTCTGCTCAGTATAAAAATGGTCAGGGATAAAAAGATAACATTAAACCATACAATATACTAGGAATCAAAACTAAGAAACAAACAACACTTTGACTGACATTTTTCTACTCAGTTGCTGAAATAATAGTGTTAGACAACAAATGTTAAGCATAAATGCTTATTGGAAATTAGTTTAAATAACTTCTTTCTTTAAGATTCCTTTGTTTATTAGTTCAGTCAAATCCAAATAAACTTCAAAAATACTAATAGTCTTTTACAATTTGTTTCTCTAGAGAATGGCAGTTTCAATATTTTTTTAAATTCTTTGAAGTATCTCTTTTGGAATCTGAAGCTTTTAATATTTATTATCACAGTTCTTGCACACCAATTCAAACACAACTGCCAATCCATTGTTTTCACTTCTATTTGATGTAAAAGTTCTATTTTAATGTTTTGTTTCTGAGAAATATTCATTTATAATTTAAACAGGAATCATGCATTACTGGAGTCTCAATAATTTACCTCAATTTTTAATGAAAAGTGTAATGATAAAAGGACTTAATTTTAATGTTGTACAGAATTATTTATATCTTAATGCTCTGGCATAATATACACTATAGCTAATATGGTTATCATAAGTATGATTTCTGTTTTTTCCAAATTACTGAAAAGACTAAATTACAAGTAAGAATTAGTCTGACTCAGCAGAATTTAACAACTGAAGTTATCAGAGGGACTCCAATAACCATTTGAAGCATTATGGTGTAGACACCTTAAAAAGATATGTTTCATTAAAGAACATAATTAGTTGTGAAACTTTTCAAGTATTTAAAAAAAAAAAGGAAGTTAAAATTCTTTAGCAAAAGTGATTTTTTTTTAATGAAAAGAAAAAGTAAAAATCTAAAGATCTATTATAACAGGGTTAAGATCTATTATGCACAAGAAAATCCACTTAAGAATCAGATATAACATGACTTTTTATTCAAGTTCAATCTCATTTTCCCCTCAATGATATATAAATGTTTCTAGGAATGTTAATTTTGCAAATTAAATGTTTGCCTTGTGATTATATCATTTTGGCAGTCACTTTCATAAAGAATCTGACAAATGTAGGAATGTTCCACTGTGCATGTTGAATTCTCTCGAATCACCGCATTTTTAGTATGCAAACAACTGAGCTATCAGATTGTCCACCTGACAAGTTTACAGGTGTGACCAGGTGCTGGACAGGTAAACTAATTACATCACCAGGAGGTAATTACCTACTTCACACCTACCCAATATCAATTAATTGACAGGTTTATGTTATTTACCTCATTACATAAAACAAATGGTCTTCAGATATATTAGCAGTGTCCTCACAGGGACATGTCTCAACAAACCTTCCTGTAAGGTAGTACTGTGACAAAATTCAGATTATGTGCTATTTTTGGTTAACTGTTTTTCTTTAAACTGTTTTGAATGCTCTCAATTATAGCACAAATCATTTTTCAAATCCTTAAATTTCTATTATGTATAATACTAAGTACTGTGATGATGATTTACACTTCTACCATATTAGCTGAACAGGTATGAATGTTGCAGCGTAAGTTTTAGTTTGACGACAATTTAGGTAAATACAGGGACTAAATAACCCTAATGTTAACTAACATCTTTCAGAGTACACTTCTATTCACTCCAATAATTTGCCCCCCCCCCCCCTCTAAAAAAAAAGAGGTCATGAAAATCTGCTTGATAAAGACACCTTTTACATCTCATTTAATGAAAACATGACAATGAAATCAATCTAAGCCTGTTTCCAACCTGTAACTATGATAAATACTTAATATCATTAACAGACACTAAAACTTAATGAAAATAACAGCTAATTTATTCCTTTATTTTATAAAGCAAATTATATTCAAATTTAACAAAGCAGTTAATACAATCATCATAAACACACCTTTTAGTTGTCCAAAATTTATGATGTGCATCTGGCAGGATATTAAAATTTCCTTTAATGATATTAAAGTACATAATAAAAATACTGAGATCTTTGTCGTTTTTATGGTAAAATATTATCATAAATACATGCATAAAAGTAAAATATGTTACAATAAAATTTTAACTTTCATTCCACAAATAAGGTTAGCCAATAAAAAGATCCTTAGCTTTCATAAGGGTGCAAGAATGGTGTCATTGTGTTTGTTTTGACTAAAATATGAACAATCTGTATCCTTGTTTATTTCTGAAGACACAGAGCAAATTACTGATTTATACATCCCAAAAATGCCATTTGTATGTGATGATATGGATATATAAATGCACCATAGCTTGTAAAAAAAAAGTCTTGTGTGTATAGTGTGATTTTGCCACTGTATGTTTCTGAATCTTTGTAAACCAACTTGCCCTGGCAAATAGTAAGTGAACTCTTTCAGTAATCTTACTTTTTTGTGTGGCTGACACTAGTCACAACTTTTTCAATTAAATTCCTATCCTCAGCAGATTACTACCATTTGTAAAACCAGAAGATATTTAAATAGCCAAAAGTAAAATCACAAAAATACTGAACCATGGGGAAAATTCAAAACAAAAAGTCCCTAAACAAATGGCAAAATCAAAAGTTCCAACACATCAAACAAATGGATAACAACTGTCATTTTCCTGAGTTGGTACAGGCTGATTTTCTTATGTAGAAAATGGTGGGCAACCAATTGTTCTGACAAGCTTCAATGTACAATGATAGTAACATTTATGTATTTGTTGCTGTGATTTTTTAATTTACTGACATTGGTTGCAGTACCTTTCATTGCTGTTATGTCCCACTTTACTAATATTGGGTGCAGTACTTTCCATTGCAGTTATGTCTCACTTTACTAACATTGGGTGCAGTACTTTTCATTGCAGTTATGTCCCACTTTATTAACATTGGGTGCAGTACTTTTCATTGCTGTTATGTCCCACTTTACTAATATTGGGTGCAGTACTTTTCATTGCAGTTATGTCCCACTTTACTAACATTGTTGCAGTACTTTTCATTGCAGTTATGTCCCACTTTACTAACATTGGGTGCAGTACTTTTCATTGCAGTTATGTCCCACTTTACTGATATTGGGTGCAGTACTTTTCATTGCTGTTATGTCCCACTTTACTAACATTGGGTGCAGTACTTCTCATTGCAGTTATGTCCCACTTTACTAATATTGGGTTCAGTACTTTTCATTGCAGTTATGTCCCACTTTACTAACATTGGGTGCAGTACTTTTCATTGCTGTTATGTCCCACTTTACTAATATTGGGTGCAGTACTTTTCATTGCAGTTATGTCCCACTTTACTTACATTGAGTGCAGTACTTCTCATTGCAGTTATGTCCCACTTTGCTAATATTGGGTGCAGTACTTTTCATTGCTGTTATGTCCCACTTTACTAACATTGGGTGCAGTACTTTTCATTGCAGTTATGTCCCACTTTACTAACATTGGGTGCAGTACTTCTCATTGCAGTTATGTCCCACTTTACTAATATTGGATTCAGTACTTTTCATTGCAGTTATGTCCCACTTTACTAATATTGGGTGCAGTACTTCTCATTGCAGTTATGTCCCATTTTACAAACATTGGGTGCAGTACTTTTCATTGCAGTTATGTCCCACTTTACTAATATTGGGTTCAGTACTTTTCATTGCTGTTATGTCCCACTTTACTTACATTGGGTGCAGTACTTTTCATTGCTGTATGTCCCACTTTACTAATATTGGATTCAGTACTTCTCATTGCAGTTATGTCCCACTTTACTAATATTGGATTCAGTACTTTTCATTGCAGTTATGTCCCACTTTACTAATATTGGGTGCAGTACTTCTCATTGCAGTTATGTCCCACTTTACTAACATTGAGTGCAGTACTTTTTATTGCTGTTATGTCCCACTTTACTAATATTGGGTTCAGTACTTTTCATTGCTGTTATGTCCCACTTTACTTACATTGGGTGCAGTACTTTTCATTGCTGTATGTCCCACTTTACTTACATTGGGTGCAGTACTTTTTATTGCAGTTATGTCCCACTTTACAAACATTGGGTGCAGTACTTTTCATTGCAGTTATGTCCCACTTTACTAATATTGGTTGCAGTACTTTTCATTGCAGTTATGTCCCCCTTTACTAACATTGGGTGCAGTACTTTTCATTGCTGTTATGTCCCACTTTACTAATATTGGGTGCAGTACTTTTCATTGCAGTTATGTCCCACTTTACTTACATTGAGTTCAGTACTTTTCATTGCTGTTATGTCCCACTTTACTAACATTGGGTGCAGTACTTTTCATTGCTGTATGTCCCACTTTACTAATATTGAGTGCAGTACTTTTTATTGCAGTTATGTCCCACTTTACTTACATTGAGTTCAGTACTTTTCATTGCTGTATGTCCCACTTTACTAACATTGAGTGCAGTACTTTTCATTGCTGTTATGTCCCACTTTACTAATATTGGGTGCAGTACTTTTCATTGCTGTTATGTCCCACTTTACTAACATTGGGTGCAGTACTTTTCATTGCTGTTATGTCCCACTTTACTTACATTGGGTGCAGTACTTTTCATTGCTGTATGTCCCACTTTACTTACATTGGGTGCAGTACTTTTTATTGCAGTTATGTCCCACTTTACAAACATTGGGTGCAGTACTTTTCATTGCAGTTATGTCCCACTTTACTAATATTGGTTGCAGTACTTTTCATTGCAGTTATGTCCCACTTTACTAACATTGGGTGCAGTACTTTTCATTGCTGTTATGTCCCACTTTACTAATATTGGGTGCAGTACTTTTCATTGCAGTTATGTCCCACTTTACTTACATTGAGTTCAGTACTTTTCATTGCTGTTATGTCCCACTTTACTAACATTGGGTGCAGTACTTTTCATTGCTGTATGTCCCACTTTACTAATATTGAGTGCAGTACTTTTTATTGCTGTTATGTCCCACTTTACTTACATTGAGTTCAGTACTTTTCATTGCTGTATGTCCCACTTTACTAACATTGAGTGCAGTACTTTTTATTGCTGTTATGTCCCACTTTACTAATATTGGGTGCAGTACTTTTCATTGCTGTATGTCCCACTTTACTAACATTGAGTGCAGTACTTTTTATTGCTGTTATGTCCCACTTTACTAACATTGGGTGCAGTACTTTTCATTGCTGTTATGTCCCACTTTACTAATATTGGGTGCAGTACTTTTCATTGCTGTTATGTCCCACTTTACTAACATTGGGTGCAGTACTTTTCATTGCTGTTATGTCCCACTTTACTAACATTGGGTGCAGTACTTTTCATTGCAGTTATGTCCCACTTTACTAACATTGGGTGCAGTACTTTTCATTGCTGTATGTCCCACTTTACTTACATTGAGTGCAGTACTTTTTATTGCTGTTATGCCCCACTTTACTAACATTGGGTGCAGTACTTTTCATTGCTGTTATGTCCCACTTTACTAATATTGGGTGCAGTACTTTTCATTGCTGTTATGTCCCACTTTACTGATACTAGGTATACTATTTATTTCTGTGATGACTCAGTTCACTAGCATTGAGTGTTCTATTTATTGCTGTGAGCGGCCAGTTTACTGACATTTGGTGGACTTTTTTTTCTTGTGATTGCCCTGTATACTGACATTGTGTGCACTTTTCATGGTTGTGATGTTTCATAAATTTCAACTGGATTTCTACTTGGAACGATTACTGTTAATTCACCGAAAAAAGAACATCCGAAGATCTAACCTGTTACACTACCAGAAATGTTTACCATTGACTTCTATCAAGAACCACAATATTTTACTGGTAAACATAAAATATAGTGTTATTGGCCTTACTATTATTTCCCACTTAAGTTTTGTGCAAAAGCCAAATGACTTAATGTAAATCCACTTCCACCCCCTCATTACATTTCAAGACATTGCTCTTAGTAAATGATCTGCTTGTAATTAACTGATTAAACCTGACCTACATAAAAAATACAGTAAATTGGTAGAATGGCAAACTATTCAAATGATTTTATGGTTCATTTAACCACAATGCTATCTTAGATAATCAAACATGTTGGGTTGTATTAGATTTTTTCTGATATGTATTGGATGAAAACAGTATCAAACATAGTCGCTGTCACGATAGCTATATACTTCACTGATAATATCTACAGATCTGAACAAATGAGACTTTTTTTCTTTAAAATGTTGCAATTAAAGAAAACTGGATGAATGAAAATTTCATTGACATAACATGATGTCCCTTGCACCCAAGTCGTAAATCAACAAGAAATGTCAGTTTATGCACAATCTCTATACAATATATGCATTGTGCAAGAGTTTCTTTTTTTAAAGGGACCCATATTTTAAAAAGATCTTGCACTAATTGTGAGACGCAAATTATTTTTTCTCCACCTGGTTAGCATATTTTCTTACAGATATAAATTAAATAAGTATTATTGAATTTGACAGCTGACAAAATATATTTTAAAAGATATACATAATGCACACCTGTGAATCTCATATCTATGGAATATAATGTGAATCAGCAAATGAATTTTTAGTAAATTTAAATGTTTCAACATACAACATTTTCTTAAACTTTAGGTAAATGAAGATTGTCTTTAATGGACTAATGATCAGTAAAGTGTTCCAGTCTCTCAAATGTCAATTAAACTGAAATTGTGAAGTTCTAATAAGGGTACAGAAAGCTTCTTGATATAATATCCCCTACCTATAAAGGTCTTAATTCACACATTAACACTGTTGTTTATACTAGATTCTGGTAAATGTTGCAGTTTTTTCAATCTCTCATAAAATAGCTGGCAGTAAGGCAAATCATAACTACAACTAAAACTGATAGTTTCTTGTTGTCATTTATTTTACTGGTACCCAACCCATATAGGGCGTAGTATGCTCAACAAACTCATCCTTATTCTTACCCTGACCTCCCTAACCCAAAATTTAAGTCATAACCTAAAATAAACTTAACCTACCCCTTTGCCTTAACACAACCCAACCCTTAACTTCAGGGTAAATGAAGACCATTTAAATAGCACTTATTTTATATAAAATAAATAATGTGTTTTCATATGTTTACAAACATTTCAAGTATACAGACCATACTCCAGAATACCCACTAAAAAGGATATCTAAACCTACCAGATCTTGAGATATTTTGAGATGACCCCTACTTTTTGTGCTAATCTTAAGACAGATTTAAACTAAGTTTTTACCTTTGACTCACATTTTACTTTATCTTTACACCCATTCAACACAGAATTGAATTAATTAAGTAGGGGAGGAATATGAAATGAGGTAAATGTAATCTTTGGACAATAGTATAATTCACTAACATCAGCAGGGGTATCCAGGAAGCCCTCCTCAATAGATCACATTTACTTTTACTCTATAGTTGTATGTTAATTGAGCATACAAATATTTAGTTTTTTTCATTGACATCTTTCCGCTTTGTCAATGTAAGACAACTGACCGCTTTATATTCAGATGAAATACACTTGATCAGTAAACATCACTTTTGCATCCACCCCTGAGAATACATGAGAAGGTGAAGTCAGTAGCGTACATACTGTTAATGAACAAATGGTTGCTAGGAAACTCCATCAAGTTAATAGACCATGTAATAATCATCAAAGATTGCATACTTTTCACAAAAAGGGACAATCTTTCCTGGTTTCAAAAACTAATGACTACTAAGAACTGACAATATAAAAGTCAATTTCAATTTTATGATTTTTCTATTACATTTTGTGCCAAAAAAATTGGAATGGAGTATTTTCTATAATGCCACCTATTTTTAAGCAAAGGTATAAATCTAACAGGAATTAAATTAAATATTACAATTAAACAGCTTATCTAAAGATATAATTGAATATAGCCAAAAAATAAAAATCTATAACAAGGAATATAAATTACAAATTTGTACTGTTGTAATGCAAGGATAGTTAGAGGTAAATGTTTGAAGCGATCTACATACGTTTACTGTATTTTGGTATGTTCAATACTCACGTCTTAGTGTTATTGCTGAAACTTTTGTAAAAAAATATGATTAGTATGACTACACGGATAGATTGGGACTCAGTGTCCATGAGACAGCAACCAATTGAAACGCAAAAAAAACCATTGCACATCTACTGGTCAACATACCTAGACATGACTGTGCCTAAACCATACGTCAAAATCTATCTTGCCAATCCCAACTTAGTGGGGGGAAATCAGCTATTGAATTCCATTATGAATAGTTAGTCTTAATTATGTATTTATTAAACACCAACAGAATCAAACTTTAGAAATACAGGTACACCAAAAACAAGTAACTTTATGTCTCCCCTTTTTATTCTCCAATGTCACTTCTCATTTATTTTACAACAGTTTCAGCAGGGTGAGGGCCTTGGTCAACTTGAAAGAGTGATAAAATATATCCAGTTGAATTGATTTTAATTAATCTATTTGATTTGCTTAATTAGCCTAAAAAAAAAACCAATAAGATGCAAAGAAAATGTCTGAAAACAAAATTTTTACGTACGTTGAGTTGTTAATAACATAATACTTAGCTAATACTGTCTTGCAACTTCTGATTAGCTAGTCTATTCTTCATTTATCCTGAGACATATCTCAATAATTTAGGTACTAATTAACAGTACCATGGTGTAACTAATGACCAACAGCTCATATCATTAAACAATCTATCATAACTAAGGGTGGTCATTGCATGTCTCTGGTGACAAATGATTCTCTTCCTAATCAATTTGGACATATCACAGGCTAATCTCAAAGGTTTTTGATTAATTGTACAAATTATAGGGGAAATCTCAAAGGTAAATCAGGTTCATCTAAATTCATCACATGTAAATCAGTGTTCTATTACAGTCTGAGTCAGATATAATTAGATTAATGTCTTCAGATGTTGCAGAACAAATTACGGTAAAAATGAAAAACAGTAGTTACTAATCTTTAATATTTACATGTTAAACTTAGTTAATGGTTTAACTACCTGAATTCTAAATTTTCCAGCATCAAGTATTCATCATAAAAGGAAAGATGTGCACCAATTTTTTTTTATATTTTCCTTTTAAGATTTAAGTTCCAACTAACGTGAAATCTTGACAAGGCATACATTTAAGTTTAGATGTGTTCAGATGGTAGTGCACACTGCTCCCGCACACCCCATACCAACTGCATTCCCTCATATGCAGTCAACTTACAAAAGGATCCAATTTTTCTATTCACATAAAGTGGTGAGATTGTTAGGTAAAATATAATTTTAGATGTGTCTGGATGGCTCTTGCTCCCACCTCAGTTCCAATTTAATTGGGATAAAAAAAGTAAATTACTGAAGTGTATACAAATCTGAGGATTCCACACCCAAGCATCTGATCAATATAAAAAAGAAATATTCAGTCATTAACAGCTTGAACTAACTGTTGAGTTTCTCTGCTCCAATTAACAAAGATCATCACTTGAGATCTGTAACAGGTTATAATTATCCTCATATCTATCTTATACCTGGGCTTTTCTTTCATCTCTCAAGTGGTAAATTATCCTGATCATGTATATTTCACACAGAACACCTTGAAAAGTGAGAAATCTGTATAGGTTTATGACAAAGTACTAAAGGAGTTGTATGAGATCAGATATTGAATGAAAGCCAGATAGAGCATCGGTTGGCTATATTGCTGTATAGTACAAACATTCAATCCTCAAAATCATGATTGATTGTTGGTGTTTTTACACTAATTTAAGCAGAATATCATTGTGGTTACGAGAGAGCATAGCAAATGATATGAACAAGTTCCTTCAGCACAAAAACTGACAGTCCTATAGTCAATAGCAATGGGAGTTGAGAATGAAGTGGAAATTTATAAAAACTTCTGCTTCAATTTTACTTTGTTTAACCACTGTTTTTGATCGGCCTGCAACATTAAAGTCATATTATCAAAATTAGATAATAATAGTATTGGGTTTATATATGAAGCCCCTTTATTATTTTTTTTCTTTTAATATGCTACTGTCTTTCCTTTCTAATTACCTGAAGAAAACATAATGTGTACCATGCATGCACAATGCACAGAACAATTTTGAAATTAAAAAGTTTCTTGAAAAAAGAAACACTTTTTAATGACACTTAACAGGATAACATAAATCGAAGCAACACATTAAACCAAACGATGCAATTCATAACCCAATCTCGAAAACCCATTTTCCAATCAATTTTCCCATCAGGCACGACAATGTCTGTGATTCATGGCTTACAATAATTTTTGTTGACTTTTTAATTTAATACATTTTTACATTAAATAGATTTTCATCTCTTTCAAAGAAATTAGTTGAAGAAGGTTTTGAATGAAGAGTTATTAAAAAGCTTGTCTGATATTGACTTTTTCATTAAAAAGTACATTTAACAATCTATATGACAATTACCGACAACCAATTTTACAGACATTTCACTTTATACCTCTTTTTCTTCCAAGATTAATAGGGTATTCATTTTTCAGTATAGCAAATTTTATTGGGACCCTTTTTCAAATGAAAGGAAAAGCATTTGCAACTTAATGACAAAATTTATGAAAATGCAAAAGTAAATCATGCCAATGACAGACATTGGAATGATATATTGATCATAAATTAATGCAAAATTTCAAATTTAATTTCGAACTTGCTATATCAACAAATCTTAAAATCAGTGGCATGTGAAAAATTTCAATTTAATTCACAAATATTATTTAAAAACTCCTAAATAAATATTTTTATCTTATCCAGTAAAATTCTCTGCATAATCCTTCTTTTAAAACATGATAATAAAGCTTCACTTCTTTTGTATAATATGCAAAGAAGTGATAATCCTGTTTGAGTTGGTAACAACCATTGATTATATAATTATGGGCTATCAAAAGGTTATCTTATGTTACTTATAACAGATGAGACACCTTACTTCGGATGTCACCAATATTATCAACTTAACAATGCTACATTTTACGACAGACACCTTTCTTCCGATGTGGCCAATATTATCAACTTAACAATACTACATTTTACGACACCTTACTTCCGCTGTCGCGTATATTATCAACTTAACAACAATTATGCTTCATTTAACCAATGAATATTGTGTGATTTTTGCTGAGTTTGGGGATATAAGCATTGGTAGTCCCCGTAGTGAAAATACATCCACAGACATGGTGCTGAAGATGTTAAGACTTTTAACACGACCTTATAAATAGAAATTCATATTTTAAGAGTTTTAAATGGTGTCTTTTTTTTTTCTTCTTTTTTTTTATTATGTTAGCAAAATTGAACTAATTGAAAGTGAACAAAAACTTGATAGTGCCATGTGCCATTTATTGTGTTCTGTAGATATTTCATATTCTGAAATGAATATATCTCACTATTGCTATTACTCTTCTAAACATGGACAATGCTTGAAAAGCACAACACAAGATTTGAATATATGAATAAAAGGAGATGTTAAGTGATGAGGGAGTTTACTGTTCTTATCTATTACTGCACAGTCAATTACAAATAACCTCTGCAAGCTGAAAATCTTCTGACTACAATCTTACAATTTTTATGCCTTTTAAAATTTGACCACACTAAAAAGGTTATTGTCCTTCAACAGATTTCACATATAGTTATTCAAAGGTCACATATAGTTATTCAAAGGTCATAAAACTGATACCAAAGTTTTGGTCGTCATCTATAACTTTTTTTATTGGGAAATTAAAAGTTAAACTTAAAGAAATGACCTGTCAAGAGATTCACATAAGTTTTAAGATTTAGTATCAACTTTCATACTACACCCATTCTCTATGTCCAGTAGCTAAAACTGGTAATAAAATATCAATTCAAAAGCCCAAGGAGATAGCTATTAATTCTTGTCTAATTTATTATTTAGCCATGTCATGTCTTGTACAAGCTCTACACTACCATCCCATATTTTAAGGGAGGGTTATAGTATCTGCATAAAATTTATATAGAATAGTAAATATAACCAATAGCTGTCATTTCTCCATTGTCTTCCATTTTTGAAAATTTTTACTGGATTACTGGTTATCATCCAACCACAACTTTATTCACAAATGGGGCAACAATTTAACTACACTTTAGATTCTAATGAACAGATGTGTTTGTGGATGAATGGAACTGAACTTCACTGAATCATCTGATAAGCCAGAATGACATCCCTTCTATACAAAACAGTGAGGTTAAAACAGACCAGAAATGCTTAACTCAGCTGATCCGGTATAAATAAAGAAGTTCAAAGACATGTAGGGATGTAAAAATAATTAATGTTTCTTAGCTATAGTGAATGTAGTCTTTAAGGCTAGTATTATTTTAATAAAAGGTGTATGAACTAATTATTTAAAGATTTTGATTTTGGGTATAAATTTTCACAAAACTTATAAATAACTTTGTGTTAATAATTATTAATCAAATGCCCAGTAAATCTAATAAGAATCTTAACATGGCTTTACATCATTTAGTCACAATACAGCTTATTGAGTTAGTTGTGTGTAATGAGATTTTAGCTTAATATAACTGGTTAGCTACAAGATCTAAATTGATTTAATCTAATCAAATATATATTTCCTATTACAGAGACCAAAAGATCTGCCAACATAACATTTCTAAGTATGTTTCTTTGATACACCATCATCATGTGACTCCAGCAGCAAATAAGAACTTATGCTTAAAAGCAATATCTGTTGTATAAATAGTATCAACGGTTTTCTTGATATTATTTTTTCAATAGATTATGAGGTTGAATTAAGCTCATCGTGTGTTTAAAACATTCAATTACATCTGTATGCTTCAGACTATTAAAGTGTAAAGTTGCATACAGTTCAATAAATTTTTAATGAAATTTTCCCCTACTCCTTTCCAACAGTGTCTATAGCAAATAATAATTGTAATGAAATAACAAGATGTAACAAAGAAAGAAACAGACAAACCACAGGGAGATGTTGAAGTAGTCTAGATTTAATGAAGTTAACACAGAAATAATAAGTCATGGCTGAGGCACTCTGCTCTGCTGGATAAAAGATAATATGGGGACGAAGTCCCCAATTACGGTAGAAAATTCAAAAAAAAAAAAAAAAAAAAAAAATCGGGAAAATTTCCCGAATTTTTCATTGTACTAATGAACTCAAAATCGTTAACTTTTTTTTTCAGATCTAGTTCCTGTTCCGGTTTTCCCGCATTTGCGCAGAAATCTGTCTTGTTTGCATGAGACTTTGATTTTTTTTTTTATATTTACCAGTCTAGTAAAACATAAGATTGGATCTCAATACAAATTCAATTTTAATAATTGTTTGATATGAAAAAAATGTTACGTTTCCTGATGAAAGCGTTTCTTTTGTTTACATCGAATATGACGTCATAACTTAAAGAACGTCACAGCTAATTCCCTAACAACAGAACCAAATTCGGGAACGTTACGCACAGTATTTCCTTCTCTTTTATCAACATTTTGAATTAAAAATATAATACATACAGACTTCGTCCCCATTCACAGGTTATGCCTGCCTCATATTATCAAGCCAAGTGTCAATGCAGTCCTTTAAGTTTAAACTAAAATAGCTAAAAATTTGGCATAAATACCATAAATAGAGAACTGCGAAAAATTGTATATCCTTTATTGACTGTCATAAGTTTCTGTAGTGTTGAAGTAAACACAACAACTTTTAGTTGAAGCAAGGAATGTGGTGGAATAGCACCAACATTTAGTGGGTGCATAATTTGATTTTAAGACCAGAAACCTTTAAATTATATGTCTCTGCATTAAATAAGACTAATAAACCTAATTTGTATAACCTCATTTTTTTAAAAGACACTAAATTTGATGTATAAAGTGTTAACTTTCTCACTTAACTTTATAGATCACAGTTTAGTATGGTGCATTGATGAACCTGATGACACTACAAACCACAAAGACCAACCAGGAACAACAAAGATCTCTGAAGTGTGTTTGTAATGATGTAACTTTCTCTATATATTACATTTTGACAGTCCTTACCATATTAAATTCAATCTTATTTGTATACCATTGTTTACAGTCTTTGTTTACTGAATTTTCATGACGTGATTAAGTAAATTAATTTTTCAAATGTATACAAATGTACCAGGTTTCACTACTTTTGTGGTTTATATTACAGTGATGTTATCCTGGAGATTGATAAATTATTCTCCCTGCTGGTTTAAACAAATCATTCCCAATAATGGATGTCATTTTGAAGTTTACAATAGCACAATAGTCTGTACTTATTTATATTATAACTTTTAGACTGTGAAGATGCTGTATGACAACAAAGAATATATAGTGTCAAAACAAGCCCATCTACAGGGGAGACCACAAAGAACACACAAATGCACCGATTCTTACATGTTTTACTTGACCAACTTTTCATATCATTAAGTTAACATCAGTAATCCTTGAGTGATCACCAAAAAAAAATCCATTACATTACATGCATCACATTCATTCATTGAAAGAAATTAACATTTTTTAAGAAAAAAATACTGATTTCCTAGTTTTCTGCTAGAGTAAACCTGCACTTGTCAAACATTAGTCTCATACATAAACTTAACCAGTTCTGTGGCTTTCTGTTTTCCTGTTTTTTTGTTGTAATTGACACAAATAGAAAGGATAACTTGGTGCAACATTTCATTATTGGTAATATTTATAGGTTCACTGATTCTGCCTGCAGGCTGATAACAAATAGAACATTGAGTTATTGGTTTATAAGCTCAAAAAATCATTCATTTCTGGTTGTGATCTGAGTGGCTTTATAGACAGGAGAAAATCATACACAACTATGAACTAATGAAATAGGATGTAAGATTAAAAAACTTTGTGATAGTAACTGGAAAACACAGTTTTTATCAGATGGACATCAAAAAGTCAAATACATATGCAGGTGTACATAATGAGATGATGCAAAATATCTGACAGGCTGGTTGTATAATATTCATTAAATAAATAAAAAGTTCAGTCAAATGCCTTCACCATAAAGTATACTTTGAAGTCCTACGTATATGATGCACCCATGAAACTGAGACTATCGAAGAATTGCTGTTTGAGATGATAATGTTCCTATGTTTAATTTGATTTAAATTTGAAAAATGTCAATTTGAGGAAAAAGGGGGGAAATGTGCATGAGGCACCATACATACTATCCCAAAATAAGTATATATATATACAGTGTAAACATACCTATAACAAAATGACCTGACAATCACTGATAGGGGTTAGCTTTGATTGTTGACTTTCCACTGTCTTACAGTTATAATGTGTTCATGTAAATTTCTAAGTGGCCTGAAGATCATTGTCCATTTTCAACTATCATTTACATGTTATAAAAGTTAAGTACCCACCAAACACTTTATCTATTATCTTGGTTGTTTAGATTCCATAAATCATTTCAGACAAAGTTTGACAAGGTTTGTTATTCTTGTGTCAAGAAGTGACAGTCTGCTTTGATCCAGAGAAATATTTTAATACAAATATGTCTTTTCAAGGAACCCACACCTGCAAAATGCCAGTAGCAAGGTGAAAATCACAACTATATTAAAATTCTACAAATACTGATGGTCATTTTGATATCGAAATACTACATTTAAACCATCATTTTGTTATTACTGCCCAACAAGTACTCAAGAATGATAATCTGAAGGCCTTCCTCCTAACAATGATCACCATTCTAATTATCATTTAGATTTGTTTAAAAACTTTGAAAATTTGCAATGCTGATCTTGATTTGACAATTACACAAAATTTACACATGTAAGTTGTAGTTTGTCAAATGAACTTCTTTGGATACAAACTTGAGGAAGGCCTTCTGAATTTACTAAATCAAGGTAGTTTTTATCTCTTTCGAGTTAAAAATAAATACTATAATGGTTTTTCAGTGTATTCATTGTCTCTTATATCCAATCTAGAAAACGGTCAGAAGTTGTATTTGTTTTATAATGAACGCAAAATCCATTTTAGAATAATTTAATTTGTATAGTAAAAGGAAGAATGGGAAAAGCTGTCTTTTGCCAAACATTTTTGGTCAATATTCCACCAGGCCATACCATGATGGAAATAGAACAAATTTGCTGGGTAAATATTGATGCTTCATTTCCAGAGGGACTCAATCAAAGAAGAAATAACAACAATATGCAAATTTACCCACAAGTCTATAGACTTAAATCAGGATGCAAATTACTGCATAATACAATTGTAAATACAAATTGTTGAAAAAGTGCTTACAATTACCCTATTGAGAAATTTAACTACTCTTAAATGTGAAAAACATAGTGAAATATTGATATTGATGCAAACATAGTCAGGTATTAATTAGTTTTCAATTGCTAATGGGTGCAAACTGCAGATTAAAACAACTAACAGGAGATGATACTGATTATCATCCAGGGGTAAATATTACATGCATATCAGGACAAAACCCATTAATTTGATATGAATATTAACCCTGCCTTGTTTAGACCAACACACATTCATGACATTGAGAATTGGTAATGTTGGGAAAAGTTCCCAAAACAATTGTTCAGAGCTGTTTCTTCTTTCCCAAAAAATTAAGCAGCATTTTCTTCAAAAACGTTTTGCTAACATTTATTTTTAATCAATTCATATAATTGTCAAGAGGTTTGAAAAATATAATTTATGATTTAAGGTAATTCTCCAACATTCAACTGAAAGTACTAAATTTTGATTATTATGAACAAAAATATGTAACCTCTTAGTTAACTTTAAGTCACCCTTAATAATTAACAAACTTGCAAACCTGACAATTGTATATAATTGGAAAAGAAAATGCAGTATTTATTTATATTGAAAAGAGCACCTGTTTATAACTAGTCAATGAAGAAAATGAATAAACTTACCAAACATAATTACTATCAGAGGTTTGATTAGTAGGGCCAGGTCAATGAACTAATTACCAAAACACTTGTAAAGCCAGTGCCATAATGTTTCCCCTTTTAACCAGTAATCAACATAGTGATATAAACGATATGTCAGATAACATTTTTTTTGTATGCTATAAGCACAACTTTTACTAACATCTCCGTCTTAACATCTAATGACCTTCTTACAAAGAAAAACACATAAAACGTAATATGTTTTGGCATTAAAGAGCACAAACCAAGTCAACAAGTCATGTAAGTTATGCAAAAAAGGGTGTTATAATGAAAAACATATTTGTAAATATGCAAAACCTATACAGTGGTATTGCCTCATTCTGAAGATTATACACTGCTGTTATCTGCGTCATATTATTACTTGACCAAGTTTTTCACTTTACCATCAAAGTATACTTCATTATTACACGACGTCATTACACCACCAATAAACTTTCCCTCTAAATCTAGATACACCTTCCTCATTGTAAACTTAAGTGTCTTTTAATGCTCTTCTTTAACTATCAACATTAAAATCATGCCACCTTGTAAATGAAGTTACTGTACTGTTTAGTAAAATTAATGTTAAATGTAACAAACAATATGTTGATGCCATTGTTAACTTTGTATTGTTTGTATAAAAACTGAAAATTCTGCACTGTATAGGCTACCATTATTCCTTTACTACTGATAATTCACCAATTTAAACATTTTTAAAGCATTATGAATTTGTTTTTCGTTGTTTTATAAATGTATTACCAGATTGTTTTACTTAATTTCTTAATTAAATCACTTCAAAAGAGTACAGAGACTTGTTATTGTTGGCATGGCACAGCTCATCCAAATTATCTCCCCATTATGCCAGTCAATTTTTTAAATAGTAAAAATGGATGCCTTTGTAGGGTTGACTTTAATGTACTTTTCTGCATTCAGTTAACCTAAAACTATTGTCTGATCAGTTGTCAGTTGAAAGTTCATTTAAACAAATTCTAATTAAATATTTCATGGAATGGCAGACTTAAAATTTTCCAATATCTCAATATGATTGTGTACTATACAAACTTGCATTTCTATGATTAGAATGAATATACATAGCGGCTTGTCTGTGATGTTTACAGGCATGTATTATACAAAGAACTATTGTGTTATGATATACAGCATTCATTCCAAGTGCACTGGTGCTTAGATAACTGAAAATAAATTATGGGCGTGTGCCTAATTAGGAGGGGAAAATTAAAATAATAGTTGGAAATAAATTATACATCCATTTAAAATGTTTTTAAATTCTGGAAAGGATTGATAAGTGAAGTCTTGTATGTATCCATGATATAATAAATTAAGAAGTAAAATCTCTGAACAATTTGTACAGGGACACTGATATAAACGATAATAATTTCCCACCAGGTGTGACCCCAATTTTTTGTCTACAAAATTAACAATCCCCCTCCCCCAAACTAATACAAAATATGGTAGTTGTAACATCTCCTTTATTTGATGCATTGTTACATGACCATACTAGTTTGACTTTATTAGTTCGGTTCATTAGGATGAATGCTGCTATCCCTATGTTTAACCACAAACCTCTCAATTCTCTAGCTGAGTATTCTACACTTTGTATATCTTCACAGTTCTCATTATAGCAGACCCTCTTCTGTCTCTGATGACCACAGGGTTTGCCACCATGGGCTGCTGACTCTTTGACATGACGTTTACGTTTCTGGATACCCTTGCCACATTGACTGTCACACTTTGACCATTCAGTCCATGTACTTAGCACACAGTCTTGTCCTGCAAAAGAAATCAATATTTAAACAAAAGGTTTCTTCTAGATATATACTCAACACAAGATAAGTAGAATTATTCTCAACACAGAATAAGTAAGACAAAATATATTTATGGACAACAGGAAAAATACATCATCTGCTTTAGTTCATAATCATTACCAATAACTTTTTTTATCCAATTTCCTTGATATCTTGTAAAGTTCAAAGTCATTTCGTATTTGGAAAGAATACATTCATGATCATCATAAACATGTCTCTTCAACTTTTTCAGTTGTTATGCATTCTTGGCATTCAAATATCTGACTTTGAGCGTTCCTGATGAAGGAAAATCCAGAAAAGCACTTCGGACGCAGGAAATTTGTTACTCATTAATTCCATTTTTTTCTTGGTCAAATAAATAGAAGGTATAAAGTCAGTAAATGTGTCCCTTTATGTAATATAAAGCTTTGAAATGTTTCTTCATAAGGGGATACTAAAAATAATATATAGTACATTCATTTCAAGGTTTTCTGTTTTTCCTCCAAAAATATCCTTTAAGGCTACAATACATACTACATAGTCTTATTATGCAATGTTTTAACAAGTAGTACCTGAATGACCATACCCATCTCTATTTAATAAGTCTGGTTTTGAAAATATAGTTTACCCAGTTGTATACATGTCTATAACCCTTATATTATGGAAACATTTGAATTCACACACAATCCCTACTTCAACCTGACTCAAAAGACCACTTTACTGTTAAACAAATATTGACCCAGCATAATTAATAGGGATTAAAAGTCAACACCCTAATATTTATAGACAACTTAGGTAATAAATGATTGTGTAATTATGATAAGATTAATGAAGTTTGACAGGTAACCTTGATTACAGGTGAGAAACATAACAGGTGACCTATGTCAACATGTAACACCTGTATTTAGCTAATAAGACACCTTATTTAAGCTAAGTAGTGTCCTGTATTGATACCCTGCATTTTTGCATACAGTATTAACACAATGTAACAAGAATGCTTGTGTTGAATGAAAACTTGGTTGGCCAAAATATTGTATTACTGATCTTTGTGGGTTAAAATATTGTCTCACTGATCTTTGTGGGCCAACATCTAGTCTTACTGATCTTTGTGGGCCAACATCTAGTCTAACTGATCTTTGTGGGCCAACATCTTGTCTTACTGATCTTTGTGGGTTAAAATATTGTCTCACTGATCTTTGTGGGCCAACATCTAGTCTTACTGATCTTTGTGGGTTAAAATATTGTCTAACTGATCTTTGTGGGCCAACATCTAGTCTTACTGATCTTTGTGGGTTAAAATATTGTCTCACTGATTTTTGTGGGCCAACATCTAGTCTTACTGATCTTTGTGGGCCAACATCTTGTCTTACTGATCTTTGTGGGTTAAAATATTGTCTCACTGATCTTTGTGGGTTAAAATATTGTCTCACTGATCTTTGTGGGTTAAAATATTGTCTCACTGATCTTTGTGGGCCAACATCTTGTCTCACTGATCTTTGGGGCCAACATCTTGTTTTATTGATTTTTGTGGGTTAAAACATTGTCTCACTGATCTATGTGGGTTAAAATATTGTCTCACTGATCTTTGTGGGTTAAAATATTGTCTCACTGATCTTTGTGGGCCAACATCTTGTCTCACTGATCTTTGTGGGCCAACATCTTGTCTCACTGATCTTAGGGGGGCCAACATCTTGTTTTATTGATCCTTTTGGGTTTAAATATTGTCTCACTGATCTTTGTAGGCCAACATCTTGTCTCACTGATCTTTGTGGGCCAACATCTTGTCTTACTGATCTTTGTGGGTTAAAATATTGTCTCACTGATCTTTGTGGGTTAAAATATTGTCTCACTAATCTTTGTGAGCCAACATCTTGTCTCACTGATCTTTGTGGGCCAACATCTTGTCTCACTGATCTTTGTGGGTTAAAATATTGTCTCACTGATCTTTGTAGGCCAACATCTTGTCTCACTGATCTTTGTGGGCCAACATCTTGTCTTACTGATCTTTGTGGGTCAAAATATTGTCTCACTGATCTTTGTGGGTTAAAATATTGTCTCACTGATCTTTGTGGGTCAAAATATTGTCTCACTGATCTTTGTGGGCCAACATCTTGTCTCACTGATCTTTGTGGGCCAACATCTTGTCTCACTGATCTTTGTGGGTTAAAATATTGTCTCACTGATCTTTGTGAGCCAATAACTTGTCTCACTGATCTTTGTGGGCCAACATCTTGTCTTACTGATCTTTGTGGGTCAAAATATTGTCTTACTGATCATTTCTGCTGTTAACCATTTCTCTCTATAAACCAATGATTAATCATTGATATAATTCAAACAAAAAAAACTTGAAGAACAATAACTCATATAAGGAATCAACTAACAATTTCGACCAAGTCAACTTTTAGTAGGTCTAATATAGCTGATCATTTTTGCTTTTTATTGCTCCGCTCTATCTAATATTGCTTTTAAGCATGAACAAAATTTAAAGGCCAATAACTCTTACAAGAAGTTGCTTGACTAGTTTATAGATCTTGTGTTTTGCTGCATTAGATCGATTTAGGATAGCACGATATCCAGTGTCATTGCCTGCAGTATTAAGGAAAAATGGTATGAAAAAGCTGACAGCATTACATGTAATATTTTCAGAATACAATGTTCTAGTTAAGGTTCAAACTTCGGTGTCCTTGGTACTCTTTTGTTGTCTAGCTAAGCCTTAAATAAATGAATGGCCTTATCCTCATGCTTCACATATTCTACAGTTCACATTCCAGACACAACAGTATATTGATAAATCTAAATTAATTTTGGAAATTTGTTCTTTTGATAAATGATAGTTAAATCTTAAAAGCACCTCCTGAAGTTAATTTTCAATATAGCAGTCTATAAAATCTTATTAAAATTTTCTAACTATGATTGGATTTCAAAAATACAGATTTACTGTAAGATGACCCTTTAACCACATACCAAGATTTGAGAGAAAAGGAACTTCTTAAATTTCTCATACAACCTTTAATAAACAATTTGTCAATTGAGACTTTGTTAAAATTATGAGCTGTTAAAATTGATGGTTTTTATTAAATATTTTTGTGGTTATAGGGTAAACCACATTAATGTAATGAATCATTATATCAAGGAGCATTTTTTATTATAGTAAAATAAATTTGATCCTTGATTAAAATTTTGCATAAGTTTGCTTCTGTTTGAAAACATACAACAGTAAGGAAAGACTGGGGGCATTTTCTTTTAACTATCATAAGTACTAGTAAAGTAATTACTATTAAACTCAGATCAGATCAATATTAGCACTATATTGTACAGGTTAACTGATCACTGTAAATCAAATACTAATATTCAGTTATACATTTTAATCAAATTTGACAAACATAAGTTTGTAATGATGTGCTAGTGTAACAGTGAATCTTTTACCACTGTACCCTATCCTTTGAAAGAAATACACTAGTTTACACCCCCCCCCCCCCCCCAAAAAAAAAAAAAAAACCAAACAACAAAACAAACAACAACATAATTTCCTTAGAGTTTCATTTACACAAGAAGACAGAATCATGCATTTCACTACCATCAGTTCTACATGTGGGAATAAAAGTACACATGCACAAGGAAAGGGCTAAATCTAATCAGATATAAGAGTTACAAGAGCACTTATGTACATGTATATATAGATAATGACAAAGAAGAGTGATGAGGAATTGTGCCAGATTTATAAGCATTCAGGTAGCTAGGATTTTCAGTAACCAATTCCACCATAGACAACAAGTGAACATAATAAAAATAAAAAAAGATCATCTCCCAAAAAATACAAGTATGCTTTTTAAATGAACACCTTGAAAGCATTATCCATAAATCAAAATAACAGATTGAGATGGGGTAAGATATAAATTCAAATTATGATCAGATTATGTCATTCACTGCAATATCTTAATAAATCTTACAGGTGTAATAAGGCCAGGCTTATTCATTTCCTGGTATGTTCTGAAGTTATTATTTAGACAAGATTGCAACCTGATAGTAAAACTACCTATGGTGACAGTTGTATAAATCAATATAGGAAATACACCTTCCTCACTCAGCTAGTAGACTTAGTTAACTAATATGAATGGTTTTTCTTCATTTAAAAAAAAAAATCAGCAAGCAATTCACATGCACTTCAAAAAACATTATAAAACTGCATTCAGGTAACTTTGGAGTTTAAGTTAAGCCTTTTGCCACTTATGAAATATTGTAATTATACCTTACTTAGACACACTCATCAACAAACTGCTCAAATAAAAACATAATTTAACATGACACTTTGTGTAAAAACTGAGTTTATTCATTTAACAGCTGCTTAAAAGTCTAAAAAGATATCTGTTAATTGCCTAAGAGAGGTCATTTACTTTTGGTTAGCTTTGTTCATTTGAGAGTATCTACAGACAGATAATTTATGTGTAACTTGCAGGTGGTGGAAAATATATCAAACTTAAAATGGCATTTAATTGTACCCAGATATACCTTTTATATACCTTGACATATTTAAAGACTTCACACAGTCACATTACTTCTGTATAAACTCATGTGGAGAGATTTCCATTCATAAAACCTACTACTCAGTAATGCACTGTGTTTCACCTAATAAACCCAACATTCATGAATATATCTATCCTTGAATCCAAGGTTTATCAGGCATGTATATCACAAAATAAAACCTAAACAGGAGACATGTACAGATATATATATAACAAGACAGCAACGCAAATACACAATAATCATGAAATCATACAACATCTTTTCATAACAAATGGTTACTTGTTTAATTAGTACAGTAATTAATGGGCGTATTTTTTTATTTCAAACATATTTCAACTTATATTAAATTTGGATTCAGAGTGAGATTATTATTCACAATATAATGAAATATTAATGCATTTAAAAAGTCTATTTATAGTACTAGCTGCCATGTTGATATTGGTTCTTTACATCACAAAATGGAATTTTTACTGTGAACCTCAAATGAATTACTCACTGAAGTTAGATTTTGTTTCAGAAGAGGTTCACCAACAGCAGCTATTGACAGAAGCAAACATTCTTAAAAACCCATAAAAGGTTTGGATTAGCTTTGCAGTAACGTGGTACATGCACACAAACACACACTCTCTCTAAACATGCAGAAGATAAGTGTAATTTTAACAGGTGTTTGGGAGTGTTTATACACCTCTACTTATTAGTTAACCATGTGGAAGTCATGTTTTATTAGCTTATCTGTCTGGAAATCAAATAAATTGAGGCTTCAGAAGATGGGGTGATGGTACACACAGTATTAACTAAATTACAGACATTTGCTGTGATGATAAATTGTTGCGAATATTTAAATAAAGGGCTAATAACCTCTAAATATATTTTTTTAAATGAAATTACTTTTTTAATTCTTGCAAGGTTGAATAAATTTTTTTAGAAACTGAACTTGCTATGGTCATGTTATAATAAAGCATCACATGTTTCAAACTTTTCAGGGTTTTTTTTTACTGATAAAAGTGATATTGTTTTCATATATATTTTTCTAAATCTTTAATAAACTTAATAAACCTTTAAACATAACATAAATGAGATGAAAGGCCTGTCTTCCTAAGCTGTTAGTACTGCAACCTTCCTAAATATTTAGATTTTCTTATCACTGACACAACTTGAAAAAAAAATCCATTACTTATAATGTCATCACTTTAATATACATCATAAATCATAAAAGATCTAAATATTATGAAGATAATAAAATATTTACAATTTAGCATGCATGGATTGTGTGCTCTTTCATCTTGACTACACTTATCATTAAGATTTTATCACTTTTACTTAAAGTATATTTTTCCTGTTTGGAAGTGCCAGGCATTGGGAAAATATTTTCAATCCAAATAAATACCAACTTTAAACTCTATAAACAGTGTTGCCTTTGTTCACCATTTGACTGTTAATGACCACACTTATTTCTGTATGTCTATCTACATTTTATATTTTTAATATATATATGTATATTTATTTTATTGAACTTACTAAGTAATTAAAGTATATAAGAGTTATTTCCCTTACATTTTTCATTTAGGTTTATCTCCCCTCTGGTTCATACCACAGACGTGAACTGACATAATTTTTAAGTTTTACTGAGAGTACTCTAATGATAAAATGGGGAAGCTTTTTTTTAAACTTTAATTTAATACTAAGTACAATTAATCATTTCTGTATCAAAACTAACCCAATGTACTTAATTTTTAAAGTATATCTGATTAGTTAACACAAAAATAAACCAAGACCAAACATAATAATTGATAGAAAGTCAATTTTAAAATATTTTAAATCACATTCATATTAAAAGCTTTTAAGATGTGGTTTGACTTCTGGAGGCACAATAAATTATGGGCTGTCCAAAATCCACCAATGATCACAGGAAAACAATTTCTTATACAATTCTAAATAATACTAATCCTCAACACAATGACCTATTGCATACAACATACTGTCTAATTACAGGTCAATGTTTATTGCTGTTTAATTCTTTCCATACAGAATTACTCACATGACACTATTCACCTGAAGACTGGTATTGATGGGCAACAGACTTAACCAATCATTTTCAATTTTACCTGAATCCTTAAATCTGATCATCTATTTACATCAAGGTGAATATTAATCAAAGTAAACTATAATTAAGTTAAGAAAAAGCATGATTCTGAATAATTTAAAAAAAAAAAAAATACTCATAATTATATTTACTGAAGTTTCTTATTACAAAATTTCATGTTAGGCTTATGAACTTTAATATTTTGCACTGACAATTCATAGAATATTCAAAATCAATGTTACATTGTTCATCTGACCATAGATCTATACATCTATAATGCTCTATTATTCAAAAACCTCAAAACCAGTGTTTATTTTATATTTAAAACTGAGTGCATACATTTGTATGAAAAGGAATTTAGGTGTGCATCATTCTTTGTAAAGGTAACAATTTGAGCATTTTATTGAATATTGATAAGTCACCGAGTTTAACATCCCCCTCCTAAACCCTCCACTTGGAACAAGGTTACAAGATAAGCAAAAGGATAACAGTTACACATTATTAGGTCAAATTCATCTTCAGACCTACATATTCTGTTGTTCCCATGAAAGCAGCCTTGCAAGTTAAAATAGATATGGATCAGTTCTAAAACTTTACCCTAAAAAACGACCAGAGCAACAAAGTCAGGTCATCTTACCTACATTTAAAGGTGAATTGTTATGCAAACAACATGTGGTCAAGAACATAATGGGTCAGAACATTTACTTATACATCTGTCTGCAATCATCTCAATGAATATATTTTAGACATTTTTAGACAATGGCAGCTCCTGCTAAGATCTGCTAAGGGCAAAAGATATGTTAAAGGTACTACATGTAGTAAAATTCTCTTTCAAGCTTATAACTTCTTTGACGGACATCAGCTTATTACAGATTCCATACCGATATAAACAAGTTAAGACTTTTCATATTTGTAACAAGAGGAAAACTATAAAAAAAAGTTTCAGATTTGTCATAAATTTGTGTTGAGTCAGAATTGTCAAGTTTCTGACAGCTGAGTCAAAAGTGAAAAAAATGTCAGAACCTAGTTTAATATTCAAAGCTAAATAAATTCATGTAATTAAAAACAGGTCAGTGCAATATATGATCTAAATACTGCAGATTCTAGCATGCAAACAAAATATCAACAATTGAGATTGAAAGTTATACTCCAAATTTATCAGAAAAATAAAGTTTCTTATTGAATCAAACAACCTCCAAATGATCATTCAACTACACTGAAATTAAATAAGGATTACAGCTCTTTCATCAAAACAAATTTGGACAAAAGTTAATCTTCTGATTGTTGAAAATCTATCAAGCTATTTTTCATGTCCCCACCCTAGATACCAAATGAGACAATTTTGCTTAGCACACAATATTTAGATAAAGTATGCAAGCATGTTATCAAGGTTGTGGATATGATTAATTTACCACTGTTTGCTGTTGTCTTAGGACATGAGTCTTTATTATTAAAGTAAACATTTATTAGATTCATTCTGGTGTAAATATTGACTGAACTACTGTTATCTGTGTAAAAAGAATAAGTTGATAACCCTGGTCGTGTGTTATCACAATATAAACATGCAAAGTGTCTGATCTATCAAAAAGTACACTGTATACATGTAGTTTAAGTACTTAGGTGTCTGAAGAAGTCTTTTTATTTATCTCTACAGCATGAAGGTAATTATCTCAGAAGATTTTCAAAAATTACTGAATTTACACAGATTTTTTATGCATTTTGAGTATTATTAGTGTTAATTAGTTAAGTAAAGCTGCAGATTAACCCTAATTTTTACCTACAGTGTATGGTTTATCACGAGGGAACAGTTTATAGTCTGATTTGCAAAATTTCCCTCTGTCTTTTAGTTTTAACATGTACAATCTGTGACTTGTAAATCTGATGCTGAAGAGACGAATTATAAGACTCAGTGGCTATTATTTCAAAACATGCACAGGATGTAAGTTTAAGCATTGTTAAGTGCAATCTTTTAATTGTCAACAGCATATTCAATGAACTAAAGAAATAGCAAGAAGTCTTGAATTTTTAGATACTAAAATAGACCTCGATATTTAGATTAGTTTCCTGTTACCTATTCTTACATCTGACTAAAACTTATTTTATAAACAGTTTTACTGTGTGTCTGTTTATTCAACACCAGCTATAGGTTTCGGTAGTCGGGAAATGGAGGGGTGGTAACAAGTTCTCATAAACATCCTGCATTTTTGTGTCTCTCCATAGTCAGGAACCTTAGATAGTCTTTGATAGTTTTGTGTTGGTTTTTTAATTTGGTTCATTTGTATGTTTTGCAATTTAGTGTGGTGGCCATTTCACTGAACTAGTATACTTAGTTGTTTAAGGGCCAACTGAAACTCTCCTACAGATGCTGGATTTTCTCGTTATTTATGGCCTTGGGCTGATCTCTGGAAGGGTCTTTGTCTCTTTGACACATTCTCCTTTTCCATTCTCTATTCTTTCAAAGTGTGCATACTTTTTCCCTGCAGTTTTTTTCTTTTTTACAATGTTTTAGTAAGGATTTATATTCATGTGGTCCAAATTAATGTATTTTGTATATTTATAAATGTAGTTTATATTAGTTAAATAAATGTATTATAAAACATACAAGTTACTTTTAGCTTGTGGCTAGTTAGTACAAGCATAAATGGCACTATATAAACATGAGTTTGTAATTTCAACTTTCCATATATTTATATACTAATCCAATCTCTTAACCATACCTTCCAAAAGATTATCATTGAGGCATGAATTTTTAAAATCATAAGTTAATCTTAAAATGTACCTAACATTGCTCCTGCATAACCTAACTAACAGGTGTTACACAGGGCAGGAAGAATTTCGTCCAGTTGGGGCTTAAATACATGTAAAACCATATTTAGTTCATGTGTCAATGAATAAAGAACTTTAAATAAATGTTTAACTGATTAAAAGTTAAATAATCTTATAAGTTTACACATGTTCTTAACTTTTTTTACTATATGACTATTCAAACTCTTTCTATGAATTATGAAATTTAGAAATCAAAATAATATTTGAGATATTTTTGAATAATATCTAACTTTTTGGCAGTAATATGAATTATAACAGAAACTTGGTAAAAAGTGCACTTGAAACGTCAGTGATCACAAACTAGTAAACAACAAATCAGCCAAATAACTTGATCAAAATGTGTATATGATATTAAACTATTCCTTAGTCAAAATAAAAGTTAAAAAAAAATAGGAAGACAATCTAGACTAGTTTCCTCCAATCAGGGATGTTAATCAGCTAGGGCAGAATCAGATTTCAGGATAAGAACGTAATAATGTGATTTACATGTAAATGTTTATAAATTTGTATCTAACCTACATATTTAAGCTAAATTCAAAGGCTAACGGCTGGCTCAAGAAGACATCATTCAATTCAAAAACATTCTGATTTAAGTCAAATGGTCTCAATGCTTTTAATGCTGCTTGTTATATAATAACAATTAACAATTTATAGTTTTTGGTTTGACCTTAGACAAGGACATAGAGGGTACTGCAACAGATTCTAAACTAAATATACATGTTTTTGAAGTTTCTATCACATAGTTTTCTTTGTGCATTAATTTAACTATTTTTTTCACAAATTAACATGATTAAAACTTTAAATAATAATAAAACCAATTTCATTTTTAAAGTTCGGTCAAAAAGTTATACCTTTTTTAGTGTTTACACAAGATATTTTCGCTTAACACAAATTTGATTTTCTTGTCAATTTGATATAATCGTTTAATAAAACCATTTTATTTTTTCATTTTAAAACCATCAGTTGCTTTTCATAAAATTCATTAATATTCCATTACCAGAGTTGCTTCTGGTCTTTTATCTGACCTGATGAGGTCTAATATCCATCTTCTATGCTTCATTAAACTTTGTGTTAGATACAAAATGAAAATCTTCCACTTGTCTGATTTCAAACCAAAACTGACATGACTGACCATTGCTGACCAATAATGAGTTATCATGTTCTGGTCACAGTTAAGGTGTTTTTGATGGACACTGGACAATAAGGACAATTTAATCTTTATATCTTATCGTACATGTATGTGACATCATTCCTTAGGCTACTGCATGGGTCTTTTGGTCAAGCGGTCAAAATGATGTCCTATACTTGTCTATTATCTACATGTCTGGTAAAGAGCTTTGTCAAGTCTGTAGGTTAACAAAGATGCACTTTTATCTTTTAATTTTATACCTAGGTTTCAATTGCTACCTTAACAGATGTGCAAGGTTAATACTGTTAATAATAAAGGCGTTAAACTCAAAACACCCCAAGATCAGCAACATATAAACACTTTATTTGATCCTTCTACACCATCGAAAACACTAAAGAGTGTTCACATTATTCATAAAACTTATTAAGATGCAATTACATCACAAATTTATCAGAAATAAATTTCACTGACATAATGTGGAAAACAAAAACAAAGGATGTTGTTTGACAAAGAAATAAATCAAGCTTCAAAGGATTTTAGGTATTGTTGTGGTAGAACTTGGGAGGATAACAAAATCTATCAATGTACAAGTAATTTTCCTCCACCCTCCCCTAGCTACCTTAATCTTAAGTCAACAACAAATCTATTACACATACAATGACATAACTGTAAAATATGTAATTAAATTTTGTCAGGTAAGTCCTAACCTGCCCCCTGGACATGACCGGATCCTTGTTATCTCTCCAAAGATAGATGGGTGTATCAAATAATAAATATATCATACATTGCCTAATCATATTGTCATTTATTTTAATAAGATTTGTAAATTTCTCAACTACAGGTGTTAATTTCTCATCCTTTTCCAATGGAACTTGGCATGTATGTAGCTGCATTTTCAGATTGATTATTTTTCCATTGTAACATGATTGACAATATTTGTATAAACATTCCAAGAGTTTTTCTAAGATCAAATTTACAATATTTTTTCAAGACAATAATGTGTTAAGCTTCATGTCATCCTTGCCGAACATCTTTCCAAATAATTCTGTTACAATTTCATTGCAGGTAAAAAGAAGATTTTATCAGGTAAAAATAATTGAAGATCAAAGTGACATGACATTTTCTCAGGAGATAAAAGAGTTAAGTCTCTGTCAAAGTATTTGTAAAATAAATAATGTTATTTTATGTGATGTTTAAAGACAATTACTCTATGTACTCAACAGACAGCTACTAAAAGTCGGCATTGTTGCACATACAATTTGTGTATTGCTGTTCAAGTGTGGGTAATGAACATAATTTGTCATTTTCAACTGACTGATTTTTCAAGAATCAATTCATCACAAATTCTTGCTAGTGGAAAGGTTTTTCACATATTAGATTTTCTCGCCAATAAAGACTTTTCCTCTTGAATGGGTATAAAATAGTTGCTTTTCTTATTAGATCTTGTTTTTACAGTTGAATTATTGCAATATGAATACGGAAATTACCCCCAACTTATTCACACGCACTTTCTCACATCCCGGTTTAAACAATCCCCCAAATTACCAACAAAACCAGATAAAGACCCAAATTTTGAAAGGAGGACGGTGGCTCTCTAAACTAGCAAAGTTTGAGGGGAACAGATGCAACATTTGCAATACCCATATAAATGTAGCCCCATCTAAGAGAAGCCGTCCGGGCCGGACACCCCTCCCCAAATAAATCTAGTGACAAAGTAAGGAATTCAATAATGATTGTCTTAACATAATGCAAGTTGGGTGTACTCTACTAAATATAACTTCACCTTTGATAAATTACATACACGTGTGCTATCATCTTACGCAAGTGCGTCTCATTTGCCAAATACATTTTTGTACACACTTATACATACTATAATGATTAGAAACACTCACCTCTTTGATATTCACAATAACTTTCATGGTCTATACAGCAATCATTCATTGCTCTACAATTATCATCGCAAAAACATTTTGATTCATTTACGTTGCCGTCCCTTCGTGGTCCGAAAGCATAGCACGTGTTATTTCGTCCAGGGCAACAGAAATTCACATCTCTGCAAGTCTGGAATCTATTAACTGTCCGTTGTGCCGTTTGTGCATCTGTGAGACTGGAATAAAGCACTACTGACAAAATGAAGCAAAATAAAACGGCTGATAATGATTTCCACATAATGAAACGATACAAGTGTAAATTCCTGAATATAATAAAAACTTTTCAAGAGCTAATGCAAACTACGTATATTTTTGTTGTGGTGCATCTAGTTTCAAATTTACGAGAAGTCTGCCTATTCCCTAACTTAAACACTGCAGACTCTCCGAGTTTTTTGTTACCAGTGATAAATACCGTGTCTATCAGTACGAGCACACGCTTACACAGGGGGCGTTTCAAAACCGTTGAAGATGATGATACCTATTAGTGTAAAATTAATAAAAAAAAATATCCTCAGAAAATCAAATGTGGTGTTGTTGATCAAACGATAATCTGAACTAAATCCCACGTCCACGGCAAAGTCCCTCTGTACAAATTTATGGTTTTCATATGAATGGGTACTTTGTAAATAGCAAGCGCCTTTAATACTGCCCACCTCATACATATTCATAAGATTGACAGATGAAAGTGTTATTTTTGCAATCAACTAAATGGGTGCTAATTCAATCATAACGTTTGAAGTTCTAAAATTAAATCCCATTGTTTGCCAGGTGTGTGACCCATAATTAAATGTACATTGATACTAATTAAATTTCATACGCTTTGTTTTTTTCCTCGAACAAAACACCAAAAGGTCGACAACTCTGAAAATATTCAACTTGTTAATGGAAGATAGTACTGGGAGAGTACTGGACTGACTCGAATATATCTTACGAGTTTGTCTTCGTAATCTTTCACGAACATTATATAATAAGTTCAGTCATATTCGTCTTTGAATATTTCGGTTCATCTTTATCAGCTAGACCTTTAAAATACTATCTTTTTTCTTCCTTCAGTTTACATAATGTCTCCAGAAAGTCATATCAAAACGATATTTAAAGTTGAATGTCAGTAGGAAATTTGATGCATTCTTGTAAAGATTTTCTGTGTTGATTAATTATTAGGATGATAGATGAATGAATGGATTAATGAAGTTGTACATCTTTTAAACAAGCGTTTTATTCATTTAGAGATGTATAGTTAGTCTTCGTGTTTCAAAAAATGACATATAATGAATCAGATTATAAAAAAAAAATGCTTTAATTTCAAATATAAAATGTACTATTTTGGTTTTCTTCATTAAATGGGAACCTAATATTTCGGTTTTTATATATTCTTTTAATAAAATTAATTTCAGCGTTTAATCACAATAAAAAGTTTGTGATCATATGTCCTTAAATTGACTGGTGTTTTTCACGAATGGTGTATTTAGTCGCCTTGTTAGTCTGGGTCGATTATACCCAGACAACAATTGACGAATGGGACATCTTATTATGGACCCTTATATAATTTATGTGCGATATGTCCGTAATAGATTACGAGGATACATATATTTGTTTAGACTATGAAAGACATAAATATGTTAAGATCACATGATAACTTTTTTAACACCCTATACAAAGAACTACAAACCTTGATGAACTAATATTTTGAAAACTGTTTCTTAAAGGGGTCACCTCAACTGTGATGAAAATGAGATCTCCGGATAAGGCTTTAGTCCTAAAATGTTATAGTAATATTTTAACTCGTTTCTGATAATTTCTGAGGTACTGACATTCCCCTTCTGTCGGTCATATTGTTCTTCAATTTCAAATCTAACGCCTACTCTAGACATAGTCTAAGGCATGTCTATTACAAAAGAAAATAAAAAACAGAAAAATTACGTCCAAAAAAGGAATCCTTTGCGCCAATGATCTTTTAAACCAATTTATTTCATACATTTATGTATATCAATTGCACAAAAATAGAGGCATACAGTTTTCGCCAATTGAAAAGTAAATTTGATTTGTCTTTTTATTGAATCACATTAGGGATTGAAACGGTTATTGGAAGGCCATATAAAAAGTACCCTCATTTTTAGAAAAAAGTACCCTCATTTTTAGATAGACTCGACTCTTGAATTATATATATATATAGAAAGCCAAATGGTTCTGCATTTAAAAACGGCCAATGGTAAATTCTACAATCAAATGTATGTCATCTCTGAATAATACGGAAAGGCTATTAGAGACTATTCCAAATCTTCATTACAGCCTTTTAGGAAATTAAACATTGTGATATAATTCTGGGCAATGACATAACTATATTAATGCTTAAAAACATTGTCTCATACAATGGAAAAAATAATAATAATAAAAAAAAGAAAGAATACAAATAAATCGAGCCAATAATGATACATTTCAATAACATCAATTCACTTTTAACGGTACATCTAATGTTAAACTGTAGGAACTTTAACTCTTTCTGGTCATGTTGTCAACCATTGGAGCTACAACGATTCTATCGTCTTCCAAAAGTTGAAAAAAACACGATTTCATATAATGTATCACAAGTTGATTAAACATGAGATAAGCTTAGAATGGTATGCATAAACAACAATACAACAATGCTGAACAATTTCAACAATGACATATGTCAAATATAAGTTGCGTGTTTAAGCATAATTTATGAAGTGTAGAAATTAAATGTAACATAATTAAATAGTTCTAGTAATTGAATTCATTTTGTGAGTCGATGCGAAAGAAATTCTGACGATTCAGTTACATAATGTTCACTTCATACTTTAAGAGAGATCATTCAAAAAGTACCACCTTATGTTGCAAAATTCAGTGCTGAACATCATTGATATAGTCTACCCCTCAAGACAAACCATATAAACCGAATAACAACAACAACAACAAAAAAACAAACAAACAAACAAGCTGACAAAAAATAGGCCATAACATAAACACCCACCAAAAAAAAAGCAAACAGAACAAACATGCAACAACTACAGAGATGAAGAAACTGGACTGAACTTCGTGCGTAATGATTAAGGTAACACGATACCGAATGACGTTACGCCATGAGTTATCGTTCCTGACGTTATCGAATAACGTTCACACAGTATATATTAAAGCCAATGCAGCGGGTTTATGTAACATTTTTAACGGTATAAACTTTTCCTAGATGCAGAGTGCCGAGAGTTTTGATGCAATACGTAGCGGTTATTTGACATAGATTGTTTTGTCGTTTTCCGGCAATCATTCATTCTGCTCATTGTTAATCTTTAAAAAGTATTACTTTACTTTTTAAATATTCTGTTTCTTTGATATTTAAGCATCTGCACGCTTTATCTATATATGTTCTTATGCATAATAGGATGATGTGTGAAAAAAACGGGGAATTTTACAACTATTAATTCGTTTTAAAATGGTCATCAAAAACACCGCTCGAACAAAATTGAAATTTATTTGGATGAGAATACGGATATAATTAGGGGGAAAAGCACAATACAAGCAGACGTTGAAAATCATACAGAAAATAGTTTGTTTGTATGGAATGTAAAAAAGTGGTTCTTTAGTCGAATAACTTTTCCTGTGTTCCATGTGTAAACAGTCTCTGAAATTCATTGGTCTGTACAGAGTAAATTCGTTATAGTTTTGGAAATATTTTAAAATACAGTGCCAGCTTTGTAATCGTATAAACCAGGTCTACTCAGGACGGACAGCAACATCGGAATGAAGCATTAGAAAGTTAACGAAGACTGAGAAATACATGGGCACTTGATTCGGCAGAAATAAAATAACAACATTCAGGTTCCGTTACAGTCTGAATAAAGCCAGCCCCGAGTATCCACTTGCGTCTACAAACGCAAGTTGATAGTTGGGGCTGGCTGTAGTCAGACCGGTTCCGTGTTCCCTGATTCCGTTATAATTTTTTCTCGAAATTTACATGCAAACGACTGACTTTTTATTATTCAAACGGCAAGAGACTGTAAAAAAGCTAGATCTTGAATCATTTAGATTTTATATTCGTGTTAATTTACGCTTGCATGGGTATTCGGTGTTTTTTTAGTTTTGAGTTGGAAATAATGTACATGTACAAGTTGGGAGACAAAACGACTGAAAGAAAATTAACAAAGTTACCTTTTAGGGCTCTGAGGGCCATATTGCTCGCATACTAGGCGTTGGAAAAGACCCGGAAAGTTCCTTTCTTAAAATTAGTTTTTAGAACAAGTATACAAGTATATATATACATGTATAGCGTCAGTTAAAATTTTCCAGACCAACATCGCGGATGCCCTGCCTCTATTGCAAAACCTACCTATTGTATTTATTGTTAACTTGTTCTCGTCCTGAACATGCATGAAATATTTTCCACTGGACGTTAACCAACCAATAATCAAAGCAATCAATCCTACAATTTACACCCGTCACTTGGAACTTTAGTTGTTAAAATTTAAATCATTGCCTCTAATTTTTTCAAAACATTCGACAAAGTTTAAACGCAGACCGCGAGGAAGACCAAAATTGAACAGTTACGCAAAACTAAATTATCTACGTTACCGCTTGCTCATTATGGAAGTGGGGTAACATGAGACTTTATTTGTAAAAGTACAAGTACAAATAAAAAAAAAAAAATTGTGTACATGTACATGTTATTTGTACAAAAGTTGGCTGATAGAACGATAAATGGAGATATGTGATATGCAATTTATAAGAAAGCAACAGCTGGGTATTAATTAAACGACATCAACACCTTGAAGACATCAAGAAAATCGTGACTAATGCTTATTGGAATAGTATCTTTACACTTCTTATTAGTTTTAGTAAACGTTGGAAAATTTTGAGTATGTGTAACATTTCAGTCTCTTGGTAAATATTAGTTTAAGTCTTAAAACTTTTGCTCTTCTCTAGAAAATTCAAACCATAATGAAATATAAGGAGATGCGGTAAAACTTCCAATTAATCAACTTTCCACCAAAGACGAAATGACGGAAATGCTAGCCTGGTGCGGGAATTTCTCGCTACATTGAAGACCTGTCGGTGACCTTCTGCTGTTGTTTTTTTTTTCTATGGTCGGGTTGTTGTCTCTTTGGCACATTCCCCATTTCCATTCTCAATTTTATTCTTACATTGCTACTACATTTCAGATCTCCAAATTACCATTCCATTATATGAACTGCATATTCAAAAATACGCATTGTCACCAAATTACTTATAGAGCACGTATCATCATATTGTTTAACATTTGTCCGTTCGACCGTTAATCCCGCACTTAGTATATATAGGGTTAATTCGGCTAATTATTTAGGACTACAGTCGTTTTGCTTCAGCTTTAAAACTATGTACCTGGTGTTACTACTCATATTATAGGTGCGCATATCGTCTGGATTTTCTTTTTTTGTTTCATGACAGGTTGCTGGATTAGGCATTTTGATAAAATACAAAGGCACACAGAGTACAGACTCCGGCTTACATCTGATACAGGTTGAATTTCAAGCTGGAACTTTTAAATTTCGCAGTTGTTTTACTTATATAAAGAATGCATATATGATCTCAAGATTTGTTATGTAAATAATTTTTCACAAATGACAGAATGTTGAAATTTGTGAAATTTTGCATACAGTAACAGTTTGCTAACCCGAATAATTCAGTCCCTCCCCGTAATCGAGCTCTCCTACTTACTTAATGTAGAAAGCGGAATATAACGACTGAATTATTCGGGTTAACAGTTTGCAAGGTTTGTCCGACTTGCTGAGCAAACAAGTAACACATTTACACCACGCAGAGTACACTATACTACATGTATTGTATGAACCAAGTCAAGAATATGACAGCTGTATATCATTCTTTTGATGTTTTTCAGCTTTTGATTTCGTCATTTGATAAGGGATTTGTTCGTTTTGAATTTTTCTTGGAGTTTTGTTATTTTATTTTTTGGAATGTGTATTTTACCAGGATCATTATTTTTCCTCATAATTTTCACAAATAACAGAATGTTTAATCTTTTATAAACAACTGTTTTCAAAATTGTATTGTATCGTCCCGAACATGCATGAACTATTTGCCACTGAACGTTAAACAACCATCAAACCGAGCAATTAAAAAACTGTTAAATGAATCAAATTTTTTAAAATACTATATTTCTGCATCACGGGATGCAGTGATGATACCACCATTGCCTAATATGATGGAGTTGAAAATCAGTAATTCGGATGAATCTCACGTGAAATGTTTCATTTAATTTTCACGTAAACTTAACAAAAATATGAAGGTATTTTTTATGGTTTTAATCAAATTTTAAAACAAAGATATTATTTAAATAATTTTATTTCAAATATTTACGTGAATTTAACGTGTACAAAATTCCGTTGATTTATGCATGAACTATTATCATAAGATTCACATGGAACCTGTTCACGCAATTTTCAAGTATATGCTCGTTTGATGTGAAAATATATTAATTCATATGAGTGAAATTCCATGTGCAGGACGAAATAAAATTATATCTGATTCAGTAGAATTTTTTATTGCATTACTAGGAACTTTACGACAGTCGACAGGGGAAATGAAAATAAAATATACTCATTCAGATCCCGACACATATTTTTTTCTCCATTTCTCTGAGAAGGAATAACGTTTACTTATATTCCGTACACCATAACGTCACACGTTTTTGGTCAAATTCTATGCCTATCGATCAACTTTGAAGCCATTTATTTCAAAAACAAGGATGGTGACATATGAGTTTCTATACGTGTATGGATTCACTATGCGATCATGGATATTATGTTAGTTTTTTGTTTTTCTCCGTATATAAGAAAATAGCCATCCATTCGAAAATCTAAAAAGGTAAGCCGAAAAAAAGGCATTCCCCCTATATACCTAAGTAAATTTGTCGCCAAAATTGACGTTTTCCTATGAAAATTACAAAAAAACAAAAATGGTGACCCCCATTTTTTATTACATATTCGGATGTAACTCGATTAAAAGTACACGTATGCAAAAAATTTTGGAAATCGGGAGATATGCCATTCGGTATCGTGAAATAATATATATACATAGGATGACGTTTTTCTGGGTTTTTTTCATGATATTTATTTAATACAGTGCTATTCGCTACATAAATCAAAATATAAGGGGGAAAGTACAAAAAGATATCTCTATTTTGATAGTAAATTCCCATAAATTTAATCTAAAATACGAGATATCGGATAAAACTATAATGTCCTATACAATGTCCCCACATACGATTTTAACGTTACTTATGTAACAAAATATACAAAATTTACGTCAATTGTCATTATTGCGGGTTTCACAGACGTTTCAGAATACGGGTAATTTTTGTTGCTTTTTGAGAAAACTTCAAATGATTTTGGTAAAAGCTCATACTGATTCATGGGAGGGGGCAATAATTCCTCGCGGAACTGCATGAAGTGTTTTCTGGAATTTATAATGATCGACAGGCCGATCCGCTACAATACAAAATCATAGAAAAGAACACAGCTATTGTTCCCGCTGCTTCCTTTGTAAATTGCATATATTTGTGCACAACTTAATGGCACTGTCATGCTATTTATACCGTGGTCCATTCGCCTCGACATTCTGCAGTGTATAAATGAGTGCATTAGCCATGTTAGCAGTGCGTAGTGTATTAAAAAAAAATCGATTGCTTTTGTAATTAAAATGTATGTTAAACAAATAGTTTCCATTTTTATTTTTTTATTTGTTCATAAAAAGCTTAGTATATTAGAAAACATGAATCTAAAGTTCATAAATTTCGCTCATAAAATCCGTTAATTTTAGAAAGCCATCTGAAAAACGTGCATTCTAACGTTTTTATTTTGGATAACGTCTTCCATGCAGTAAGTAACGTTAGGTGACACCAGGGTTGAGTTCAATATCGTAGCAGCTACGTAGCTGCTATCGATATCTATGTAACAACTAGTCTATAGCTACACGTTCAATAGTCAAAATCTACGTAGCACTACGTAGCCGCTACGATATTGAACGCAACCCAGCAGTATCTTGCGACGTTTCATGTATATTATGTAACTAACCTGAGACAGCTGGGTTGCTTTCAATATCGTAGCAGCTACGTAGTGCTACGTAGATTTTGACTATTGAACGTGTAGCTATAGACTAGTTATAACATAAATATTGTTAGCAGCTACGTAGCCGCTACGTAGCTGCTACGATATTGAACTCGACCCAGCTATCACGTAAACAGTACTTTTGGATCTAACTTTGTTTATACTTGTATTATTGAATTGATGTCTAATATCGAGAGAAACCCTAAGTATCCTTTCGTTCACATCGAAAATAAAATGCATATAACCCATCGAAAGTCAGTCGACCAACCCGCGTGACAAACTATGAGCTAACTTTAGTGTGCATATTACGTGCTTTGACCATAGGAGTACTATACACTGCTGTGTCCATGTAGTACTGAACTAAGAAACTGTCCTAATTACGAAAATTCTTTCTTTACATTTTGGATTGTGTAAACCATTAAAATGAGATCAATAATGATTGTCATGTCTCAAATACATATGCGTCTCTGCTGAACCACCCATACAAAACACTTGTACATGTAATGCCTTATGGGACTTGTTGATGACCGCATTTTTTCCTATAGATTTTTATTGATATATATTGTATATTTTCTTTTACCATGACATGCCACATGGTTTCGCACTCTCCCCTCACCGAGAAACATACTTTTTTAATTGGCATGATGCTTCTCAAAAATATAACAATGACCTGTTTCTTTTGCTTTGTTTTTTTCTCTGTAAAATTAACTTGTCACATTTTAATGTATACATCAAAAAGGTGACTGTCTTAAGGTGAGCAAATATAATTTCTATTATTTGTTAAATATAGGTTTGCAAAGATATATGTATGATTCATCAGTTTAAATTGTATATTGTATGCAATACAGATTTCAAATCCAGATAAGAAAATTAATAGTTTTGCACATATCAAGTTAATATAACTGTAGAGCACACCTGCAAACCACAAATTATACATGTACTTTTTATCGGATAGGATAAGAAGTAATATTGTTTAGATCAGCAATAAGTGAATGTTGCTTTGTTTGGTTCCGATTAACGTAGCCGATAACTAAGGTTTTTACTTTTCTCTTTCTTTCTTATCAATTCTTTTTTATATGAAACTATTCTGTCAACTTTTGTTTTCCTCTAGTACACATGAAGGTACCAATCAGAGATACTCGAGGCCAAAGTATTTGAAAATCCAAAGCCTGAGCTGATAAGATGGAATATATATAATTTTTTTTAAATCCGAAAAAGGACTCAGAGCTTTGCATGAAGCAGATATTTGCCTTAATTCAAAAAATGATTTTCCAAGTTGTACAACATCAAATTGTAATCAAATCTAATCCGTATGTTCATGTCATAGACGAAGTATTTAATGAAATAGTGCTATCACATATGTTGTCATCACAAATTGAGTAAACCGTACGTTGGTCAGTGCATATCTTATAAGTTAGACATCTATTTCCCGAGATATCAGTCTTTTGTCATCATGTTTGTAGTACTGAATATTGAAATAGACATTGCATGGCGTTGGTGAAAAATGGTAGCGCATATGCTTGTTGTATGCATGTTGTTCCACTGAACAATAGCACATGCTAAGGGACTTAAAATTGGATGATGCGTCTGCTACATTAACACGTCCATGTGTTTGGTTGCGAGGTCGTCTTATGTATTGGGTGTTTTATGCTACATGAACATATATCTGATTGGTCGTGTGATTGTTTTATTTTTGTTTAGCGTGCGACTTTTGTCGCAGAAAGCTCGACATAGGGATAGTGATCCGGCGGCGGCTACGGCTGCGGCCTTAGCTAACTCCTTAAAAGCTTTATATCTTAGAAGGTGGAAGAGCTAGATGCCTCATGTTTCGAAGTTTCCAACTGTCATATTTTCATTGTCCTTGACCTAATTTCCATGGTTCAGTGACTACTTGGAAAAAGTTAAGATTTTTTGTAATGACATTATGTTAATTTCTCTCATATTATGAGTAATAGGATAACTATATTTTGTATGTGCAATCTGTTTTTCTTAATCTTTAAGCAATAGGTCAACTTCATTTGTTGTATGGAAGAATTGTTAGCTGCACATGTCTGCCTGGCATGGTTTATCTGACCTTGACCTCATTTTCATGGTTCATTGGTCAATGTTTAGTTTTCTAGCAAAAGGTCAACTATATTTAGTGTATTGAATGATTGTCAGATGGACATGTATTTCTTGTTTGGTTTATATGACCTTGACCTCATTTTCTTGGCTCCTGCTAAGTTTACGTGATAGATGTAGTAAAGCTTTATGTTTAGGACTATCAACATAATATATACGATTATTAAAGAAGGCGAGACATTTCAGCGTGTGCATAGTCACTCTTGTTTTTATTGGTCGCCTGGGGGGTGTACTTCCTTGGCTACGTAAGCACACGTTGAGGCGATTGATTATGTGGTTGTCTTTTAATTTTTTAGTCGGTCTGCAACATGGATATGTTTGTGTGATTGAGCGTGTGTTCTTGTTTTTGCATTGGTGTCTGCTATATAAGCATATGTTTGTGTGTGTGATTGACCGTGAGACGATCCATTTTTATGATGTCTCTGCTACATAAGCATATGATTATGCGTTGATCATGTGCACTGGTGGTTTAATTTTTCTATCTTTATATACATAAGAATATGTATGTGGGATGGTATAGTTTTTGTGTTGTTGTCTGCTACATTAGCACATGCATTGGGATATGTCTGCTACATGAGCTTATGCATTTGGGATATGTCTGCTACATTAGCACATGCATTTGGGATATGTCTGCTACATTAGCACATGCATTTGGGATATGTCTGCTACATTAGCACATGCATTTGGGATATGTCTGCTACATTAGCACATGCATTTGGGATATGTCTGCTACATGAGCTTATGCATTTGGGATATGTCTGCTACATGAGCACATGCATTTGGGATATGTCTGCTACATTAGCACATGCATTTGGGATATGTCTGCTACATTAGCACATGCATTTGGGATATGTCTGCTACATTAGCACATGCATTTGGGATATGTCTGCTACATTAGCACATGCATTTGGGATATGTCTGCTACATGAGCTCATAATGTGCGAATAATCGTGTGGTGGTTTAACTTTTGATGGTGTCTGCTATTTGCATTACATGATTTGCGATTGGCACCTGTATGTGATTGAACGTATGGTTGTCTTATTTATATGTTGTTGCCTGTACCATGAGCGATTGTGAGCACGTGCTTGTTGTGATAAAACGTAAATGGTCTTATGTTTGGGTTGTTGTCTGCTACATAAGCACATGTCTGTATATATCTGGTCGTATGCTGTTGTTTTTGACTTTTTAAACTCTACAGTGGATTTCATACTTGTTTATCTTTTTTTTTTATTTTCTTAATTATGTTGATGCTGCAATCGCCTTTTTTCACATGTGTTATTTCGAACCCTTGTGAACGACTTTAGAGTTGTCCTAGCTTTATGATGTGCCCCAGATAATCAAGTCATCACATTACAATTATTTTAAAAACTGCTTTTCTGCACAATTGATGTTGTTGCTGTCATGTATATTTACGGTATGGTATATAAGTGTGAATGAATAAGAATAAGAATATTTATTATTCCAATCAAGGGCCCTTAAAACATACATTATATAGCTTGTTATTTGAAAGTTGGATTTGGTCGCATCTGCAGCTATTGTATGTGGAAGAAGAGCAGGGTTGTTGTAGATGATCTGATTAAAAAAAATAATAGAACTATGGAGAGAATCAAAATGTAGATGTCTTTTTACTTTATTCATCGTGTATGAGGGTTCATGTATCATTTCGGAACCTTCGTGATCTCAAAACGACTGTGAATGATTCACATTCACACTGCAAAGCTACTTTTACACAGAGGTTTTTCTCAAGTCGGTCAAATTTACCCCAAAAATGTAAAAAGTTATTTTCTTATAGGTAAACTATTTAAATGGAAATAAAGGAAGTTGAATAAAGTGCAATGGTCTTAATATTTTCATAAAATATAGTGATACAACAGTTACTCATGATTAAGTAAACATCTTATGTCTTTGTGTCGGAAATGGTTTCCTCTAGGCATATGTATAACGATGTCACCAGCCGGATAATTCAACTATCGGCTTATCTAATTTCAAATAGAATTATAAACGTTAAAAAATTTAAATATTGAAATTCACTGCAGTGAATCATCCTGTATAAATAAATCAAATAGATAAGATAGTTACGTCAACTAACGGGTGAGTAGTTTGGGTCAGTCGGGTGAAGAGAATGTCCAGGACCTAGCGGGGTAATGTAAATGATATATATTTAAAATATATATGTCCATTAAATCATGACAAGAATCAATTAAATTAAATTAAATTCGGTAGGTATTTGACAGTTTTCTGTTATTTTATGTGGTCATTGGTTTACCTATAGAATGCACTATTGTCATTTCAGTATAGCGGGTTCAGTCTCCAGGGGGTTTCTACATATATTAGCCGATCGGCTATTGATACCAGAGTTGCATTTGTGTTATTACATTAATTCTCACAAAGGATAATTTCTTTTCAACACAGCACATATATATCAGTTCATGGAAGTAATACCGATTTCAGTGCATGCAGTGGCAAGAACGCTTCAAAAAATGTTTGGACACTAAAATACATACTCGGTATCTGCCCTTGTGGGATCGTCCATTTGTGATATTTTTTCAAAAAAATCCGAAATTGCTATAATCGAAAGGTTCATGTATAATTGAGGGTAGTAATGCCCTTTACCGTCAGGCGTCAAACGGCCATTATCGGCTACCGTTAGCGTCAAATTGATTAAAATATTACCGTGATTCGTCAAAATATCCTTATGACTATTCGTCAGAGGTCTCAAATAATTATCGTTACCGTTACTTTTGGAAAAAATTAACGTGATTCTTCAAAATCATTCGATTTTTTTATCGTCTCAAAGAAAATGCATTTTATCGTCATGCACCAAAAATTACCGTTAACGTCATTTGGCAAGAATTTTTACCGTTATTCGTCATGAAGGTACCCCCATTACCACCCTCATGATTCGCCTCAAAATAACTCACGTTGAAAGGGACTACCCTCTTTCTAAAAAAATAACAAATATAAAAATTTTGGAGTTCAATTGCACCTTCAAGTAGGACTTTGGTGTAAAGATGCATTACGAAACGTGGACTGAGAAATAGTTATAAAAAGTTAGTCATTGACCTTTCCATTTCAATGATTTTGATAAAATTAAGAAATCATAATCATATATTTTTAAATAGATTAACTTCAGCTAAATATTGTTTTAATGAATGTTTTTTCGTGTAAGTTGACAAGCCAAGAAATAGTTTAATTGCCCAATGTGGTTCTGGGGCTATGTGTGCTATAATTTCTATTTTGAATAGTCCTGAATTATTTGAAATAAATTGTAACATGTCCTGTATTAATGTTTAAAATCTATGTACATTTGGTAATACTGACCAGAGACTTCTTCACTGCTGTGACATTAATAGTTGTACAGTACAACCGACAAGATTTACCACCAATACCGACTCCTCAACGACTGTCACGGGATTATCTAGGGAGTAAAACAGACCAGATCAACTACCAATACCGACTCAGGCTCCATGGCTGTCACGGGATTATCTGTGCAGGACATAAGACCAGATCAACCACCAATATCTACTCCTTCGTGGCTGTCACGGGATTATCTGTGCAGTACAACATACCAGATGAACCACCAATACAGACTCCACTACGGCTGTCACGGGATTATCTGTGGAGGACACAAGACCAGGGTTGAGTTCAATATCATAGCAGCTACGTAGTGCTTCGTAGATTTTGACTATTGAACGTGTAGCTATAGACTAGTTGTCACATAGATATTGATAGCAGCTATACGTAGCTGCTACGATATTGAACTCAACCCTAATCAATCACCAATCCCGACTCCTTCGCGACTATCACGGGATTATCTATGCAGTACAACATATCTGGGTTGAGTTCAATATTGTAGCAGCTACGTAGCAGGTTTGCGTTCAATATATACACATGGAAAAAAGTATTGCAACACCAAATTGAAATTCAAATTAAAAAAACACTTTTTATTTTTTTGTTAAATAATTTGTTGAAATAGAACTAGTGAAACATTATTTAAATATCACCCGAGTTTAATCAATAAATATCGACTCTATCAGTTCTTATCTGCACATGCAGCTACTGTACTCGTAAACACTAAAACAGATGTTTTGATCCTCATTGTTTTCAACACTTTAAATAACCAAGTTTATAAATTTTTGTCATTGACATCTTGTAATTGGTCATCCACAACTCATAACTGCAGCAAGATGGCAGACATCCAGCATGAGGGAAGCAGGTATGTCGCTGTGATAATTGCACGTATTTTTGGTCATCACCATTCCACTATAAGTCGTTTTGAGAATAAAAATCAGGCAAGAAACGATGTTAAAGACCTTCCGAGGTCAAGAAGACCCCCTATAACATCTGCTAGGGAAAATGAAGCATAATGAAGGTTGGTCAGAAGGAAACCCATTGCAAACAATACAATCCTAAAAAGAGAATGATGACCATAAAGGAGCCTTTAAACAAGAACTGTTCGAGATCGGCTCATCGCTACTGGTTATCGTGCGATAATACCATTTCGGGGACATTTGCCTACCAACAGACACACAGATGCCCGTATCCAATATAGTGCAGAGCCCGCCAAAGTTGGAAATAAGAGGCGTGGAGGAAGATCCACTGTTCCAATGGAATTCGGTTTATCTTCCTTGGCGCAATCGTAGCCCGAATTTGAACCATATCGAGCATATATGGGACACTATTGGGCGTAAAGTGCATGAATGAACACCCCAGTTCAAACAAGTCATGAAATAAACAATACCCTTCGTCAAGAATGGTTGCTGCTAGCTAAGCAACAAATTAGTCGACTTATGGTAGGAATCAGAAGACGTTAAGATGCGGTTATCCGTTTGAATGGAGGCTGCGCACAAAGTTCTAATTCTTTGGCGTGTAACGATCAACCATGATGTGAACAATCATTTTAAGATTAATTTTGAAATGTCTGACATTGTAAAATTCGACTACAGTGAAAGTTGTAAAATGCATTTTTTTGTACAAAAAACACTTCATTTTGTTATGAAAATTTTGGTTAGATAAAACTTTTTTTTCATACATTTTTTGTTCGTTTTAAAGCCAATGTTATCATTAACTACGTTTCAATATTATTTTACAAATATTTTATCATATTCCATCCAAAATAAGAGACTGAGTTTTCAAGTTTTAAAAAATCAAGGTGTTGCAATACTTTTTTCCATGTGTATAGTAGCGGCTACGTAGTGCTATGTAGATTTTGACTATTGAAGACATTGAACGTGTAGCTATAGACTAGTTGTAACATAGATATTGATAGCAGGCTATATACGTAGCTGCTACGATATTGAACTCAACCCTGCTATCAATATCTATGTAGCAGCTAGTCTATAGCTATACACGTTCAATAGTCAAAGTCTACGTAGCACTACGTACGTAGCAGCTACGATATTGAACGCGGCTCAGCTGAACCACCAATACAGACTCTTTCACGGCTGTCACGTGATTATCTGTGCAGTACAACATACGGTAACCATGCAGGGTCGCGTTCAATATCGTAGCGGCTACATAGGGCTACGTAGATTGTTGTCTACTGAACGAGTAACTAGCCTAGCTGCTATCAATATCTACGCAACAGCTATGCTAGCTTCACGTTTAACAGTCATAAATCTACGTAGCACTACGTAGCATTATTTAGCTGCTACGATGTTGAACGCAACCCAGCTGAACCACCAATATAGACTCCACCACGGCTGTCACGGGATTATCTGTGGAGGACATAAGGTTGAGTTCAATATCGTTGTAGCTAAGTAGTGCTACGTAGCGATACGTAGATTTTGACTATTGCACGTGTAGCTATAGACTAGTTACTACATAGATATTGATAGCAGCTACGTAGCGGCTACGTAGCTGCTACCATATTGAACTCAACCCTGACCAACCACCAATACCGACTCCTTCACTGCTGTCACGTGATTGTCTGTGCATTACAAAATTCAGATGAACCACCAATATCAACTCCTTTCTGCTACTGCCAGACAATCGAGGAACTGATTATACTGCCATGAATAAGGTGTGCATACTAGACCACCCCTCCCCTCCCCATCCGAATTTAGAATTTTGAATTTAGTTCAGCTTTGTCATCAAGGCTGTTTTATATAGATTCTACCGTTGGTTTTCCCGTTTGAATGGTTTTACACTAGTAATTTTTGGGGCCCTATTATAGCTTGCGTTTCGGTGTGAGCCAAGGTTCCGTGTTGAAAGCCGTACCTTGACCTATAATGGTTTACTTTTATGTATTGTTACTTGGATGGAGAGTTGTGTTATTGGCTCTCATACCCCATCTTCCTGTATCTATTTAAAGGCCTCGACTGACGGTGCATATACGGCCTCAGAATTTTACACTGCTGACTGACTCAAGAATATGACCATATAATTACATTAGATGTATGTTTCACTATAATACGTTATTCTGATTGGCCAACTGCACATCACGTGTTATTCCATAAGCAATTGCATTACTCAACTTTTCATTCATGATAACACGAGGTCCCACAATAAAGTGCACAGGTGAATTAAATAACAAATTGATAAAATTCGTGTTTTCATGATCCTAGCTAAAAAAATGTAATTATAAATTCATAGGGTCGTAAAAGCGTTGACCGTGCGCACATTTTTAAATACAAAATGTACTTCGGTCAACGCTTTTACACCCCAATGAATTTACAAAAAGAAGCATTCAATTCTTAAATGAAGTTGCAATTCACGGTATTGTTTTTCTTGCGGATGGTTAGTACATTGTATTTGTCAGGGAGGAATGACATTTTCCATTTTGTTTCCCAAATACCAAGCTTGTCCAGATCTTTTTGTAAATCATGTGAATCATTGTCTGTTAACATCGCACGGTAAGCTATTGACTGTTACGTGATTATCTGTGCAGTACAACAGGGCATATGAACCACCAATAACGACTTTACCGACCATGCGATCGAGGGCTGTAAAGCCAGTCAAGGTAGTTAAACACTTCCATCATCAAGAACGACTTCTGTTTTTTTTTAAATATTTGAATGAAAATTTATTGATGCAATTAGTATATAACAAGCGATTTATCAATAGGAATGTTATGTTTTGCACTCGATAATATCCGAGTAATTATATTACGAAATACATTCGGTTATCAGTCAAAAGATCCCGAAAATTTCTGCAGCAACGTAACACTGGTATGGCCTCTCAATGTCACATTCGATGTAAAAAGTTATCCAAAATTGGCAATAACTCCTAGAAAGAATATTTCCACCATGTCACCGATTATGAGATTTTATTGTGCTGAACTTTTTTGCTTCTTTCTATCATTGTTCCTACCAGAAGTCCACATTATACTCAAAAGTGGGTAAAATTGGTTTTGAATGACACCAACTCCCATTAAGTGTCAGTCCAGTTGTCGAATTTGTAGACTTTGTATAACTGATATTTTTTTCTGTGAACAGTTTCTAGCTGTCTGTTAACAACACAAATATGTAGAAACGAATAATTCAGCAATGTTTCTATTTGTAAAGGGGCATAACTCTAGAGTGGTAAAAGTGCCAAAATATAAATATGATCTGTGTTGTGTGTATAAGTTTCATAACATTTGATTGAGGCAAACTAAAGTTAGAGAATTGAAACCAATTTTGGAACGCATATATGTACAAGGGTAAAACTTAATGCCACCTCCGCTACGGCGTGGGCATAAAATCAAAATGAGTTTTCCATAAATTTGAGCAAAAATTTTTGTTTTCTTTTAAAATCGTGAAAGATGAAAAAATGTTCTATTTGATTGGAATTTTTCCACAAATTCATAAATAGACAATTGAAATTCTTGATCAGCTCTTTAGTGAAGTCAGGAGAACAGGTTTGCAATGTCAAAAACTCTTACGGGTAATTTTATGAAATATACTGTTTGACCAAACATTCATCACCTTGAACTTGTGAATTTGCTTCTGTTTAGTTTGTAAAATAAAATTAAAAGCTGTAGTTTGACCATTAAACCAGTGGTTATTATATATATGATTTGTTGTAAAATACAAGTTGCTTTTATTAAAATACAATATCCAGATTTGTTATTTGTTTTGCAATGCCCACTGCCAAAGAGGATGATGAAAAATATGTGTTTAACATCAAATGGCAAACATTACATGTGTATCTGGAAGAGTACGTTGATGTGATATAAATATGAACCCTGCTCTGTACTAGACGCACACAAAGAAATTTTAAATTATCAGCAGGAAGACTTCTATCAAACCAGTCACCAAGATATTCATTTGCTAGCTAAGGGTATAAACAATCAGACCCTTCTTCTCTTCACTTCTTAAGACAGAATTTGTGAATAAAGCATTTTTTGACATCTAGTGAGTGTTCAAGTCAAGCCCACTCCAACTAAATCATTATTGACCTAATGACAGCTTTTATATATATATATATCGTCTTTAATTAGAGGTGTAAAAATTGCTCTTGTTTACTAATACAGGTAGGTGAAGCATAAACCTTATTAGCTCACCTGGCCCAAAGGGCCAAGTGAGTTTTTCTCATCACTTGGCGTCCGTCGTCCGTCGTCCGTCGTCGTTAACTTTTACAAAAATCTTCTCCTCTGAAACTACTGTGCCAAATTTAACCAAACTTGGCCACAATCATCATTGGGGTATCTTGTTTAAAAAATGTGTCCGGTAACCCGGCCAACCAACCAAGATGGCCGCCATGGCTAAAAATAGAACATAGGGGTAAAATGTAGATTTTGGCTTATAACTCTGAAACCAAAGCATTCATACGGGTGTCATTCGGTTTAACGAGAGAAATGATCGTGAAAGAATATCTAACGGTGGTCAAGTATTGCGAGACAATCGTGAAAGCTCTGGTACCTTATCGTGAAAGATATTTAATGTAAATTCTAGTACAGAATCTGTGAAAAAATCTCTTAATTTTCAAAACGCGGAACAAATCCCAACAAAAAAATATGTCTGTCAAAATGGTTTAAATTCCTCAACATTACTGTGCAATAAGTTAGAGAAAATATGCAGTACTTTATGAAAAAACACAAAAGGCGCAATGCATGTTTATGGAATTAACTAAAAAAAACACGCTATTTGTACCTCTAATGGTCAAATTTCAATATATCATATATTTGAAATTTAATCTTTGGTGTATCAGATAGTACAGTAAAATAAAAGTATCCTCTTCCCTTAAAACAGTTAATTTGTTTATGAAAACCTTGAATTGTATTGAGTTTTCATCAAACTTGATCGTGAAAGATCAGGCAATGCTTTATTTTGATCGTGAAAGATAATGCGTGACCAGACTTAATACTAGTAATTAGAAATCTATATTTCTTTTACCATGTGATAAACCTGCAACTGGTGGAAGCCTGTAACTATTTTGATAAGAATGGACATTAAAGCAATCATTTATTTTTTTTAATTCAACACTTTGCCACGAGAGTTAGAAATAAACACAACTGAAATCGTGTCTAAATTTTTGTAAACTCAGCTCTGAGAATTGGTCTAATACAATTCAGGCAGATGACTATTTAGCCAATAATATGGGTATGCAACGTTTAAAACAAAATGTTAACATCAACCAATAACTTATAGCAAAACAGCATCTTTCATAAACAATTTGAGATTGAACGATAACCAACAGTACTTTCTTAAGTTCTATTTGTCTTTATATACAATGTAGCAGATGTGAATTAATTTCCAATGAGATAACTATATACTACAGACTAAAGAATACCAGAGCGCAAAGGCTGAAATGTCTCTTCTGCTTTACTTATGATAGTATATTTGTTCAACGTCTGTAATATTAAGGGTTATACTAGAAGTGTCAAATACGCTTAAGATTGCCAATGGTACATACAAAGAGGTCAAGGTCAAGACGAACCATGCCATACAGATCTCTACAAACATACCGTACACCAAATATAGGTGTTCCGATCCTTACAGTACCTTAGAAACTGACAAATGTAAAAGTTATGTTTAGCCAATTAATTCGAAACATGAGGTCGAAAGTATTTGAACCCTTACCGACAGCCAGACATGATATCTTACTATCATTAAATATATCAAATACAATTGACGTCATATATGAAACCTACAGACAGACATGTTCACCATACACCACATTCCATGGCGGTATAGCATACAGCTATATAAGCAAAAGGTCAAACAACATAAAACGAACATTGCCAAATGATGCATGATAATGAGGTCAATGTTATAATGTTATTTGAAACCTTGATTAACAAATCCGCAATACAGACTTGACCACAAAACTAAAACATCATCCATGAAATGAGGCAAAGTCGAGGTCAGGTGAATCCTGTCTAACGGACATGTAGATTATAGGATCCAATATACAAAATGTAGTTATCCTATAACTCGTGATAAGTGAGTAATTCACATGACAATAAAAACCTTCATCCTACAATCAGCCAATTATTTTACAAACAACATGTTCACAAATGCACACAAAATAATTTGTTTGTTTAACTGTACTTGTACCAATAAAATCTCCTGTTACCCCGCTTATATCTTGAGCAAGCGATAATATGGATTGTCTTTATGCGTAGCAGTTCATTTTTAGCTCCTCTTCGAGGTCCATGTTTAAACAAAAGTTTCAAGTGACGGATTGTTTTTTTCTCCGTTTTTTATACCATTGCCTTTTCTTATAGCCGTAGTTGTTATTTCTTTTTCTTTTCATTTTCTGAAAATTTTAATACATTTGCTCTTGGCCAATCTACTTTTTCTTAATACCAATAACATATATTAATTATCATTTAATTGAAGAATAATTTGAACGATACGTAGCATAAGATCTTTCACGATCCTTTTCACGATCTTCAAAAAAGCAGTACGTGATCTTTCACAATCCGAAAAATCAATTTTGTGTAAATATTTCTTTTTTTACCAAGTTTCAGATTATGTTTATACAAAATAACCATGAGAACCATTTGATTCATTAAAAAAAATATGACCTTATCCGGATAAAAGTGGATTATTTTATTCAAATTTGTGAAAAAATCATGTTTGTTTACATTTTAATGTCATTTTCTGTCTTTTGATGTTTTATAAAAACTATGTACTTTTAAAACTGGATTTTCTCACATACTGATTATTATGTTGAACCATTTTGACAGACAGTTTTATTTTGCTGAAAATTTATCTGTGTAATTAATTAAATTTATTGACCTTTCATATGTCTTCTCGATTAAACATCTTTCATGATCCGGTACCAGAGCTTTCATGATCGTCTCGCAATACTTGACCTCTGTTAGATATTCTTTCACAATCATTTCTCTCGTTAAACCGAATGCCACCCTTGATTCAGAGCAAATCTGACATGGGGTAAAATTGTTTATCAAGTCAAAATCTATCTGCCCCGAAATTTTCAGATGAATAAGACAACTGGTTGTTGGGTTGCTGCCCCTGAATTGGTAATTATATGGAAATTTTGCCGTTTTTGGTTATCATCTTGACTATTATTATAGATAGAGATAAACTGTAAACAGCAATAATGTTCAGCAAAGTAAGATCTACACATATGTCAACATGCCCAAAATGGTCAGTTGACCCCTTAAGGAGTTATTGCCCTTTATAGTCATTTTTTACCAACTTTTCGTAAATTTTTGTAATCTTTTACAAAAATCTTCTCCTCTGAAACTACTGGGCCAAATTTAACCAAACTTAACCACAATCATTATTAGGATATGTAGTTTAAAAAATGTATATGGTGACCCAGCCAACCAACCAAGATGGCCACCATGGCTAAAAATAGAACTTAGAGGGAAAATGTAGATTTTGGCTTATAACTCTGAAACCAAAGCATTTAGAGCAAATCTGTCAAAGGGTTAAATTGTTTATCAAGTCAATATCTATCTGCCTGAAATTTCAGATAAATTGGACAACTGGTTGTTGGGTTGCTGCCCCCAATTGGTAATTTTTAAAGAAATTTTGCCGTTTTTGGTTATTTTCTTGAATACTATTATAGATATAGCAAAGTAAGATCTACAAACAAGTTAAACATGACCAAAATGGTCAGTTGACCGACCCCCTTAAGGAGTTATTGCCCTTTACAGTAAATTTTTAACAATTTTCATTAATTTGGTAAATTTTTGTAAATTTTTACAAAATACTTTCCTCTGTAACTAAAGGGACAAGTTTATTATAGACAAAGATAATTGTAAGTAGCAAGAATTTTCAGTAAAGTAAGATCTACAAACACATCACCATCACCAAAACACAATTTTGTCATGAATCCATCCATGTCCTTTGTTTAATATGCACACAGACCAAGGTGAGCGACACAGGCTCTTAAAGTCATAATAAACGAGTGACCAGTGAAAAATAATGTTATTCCAATTCTTGAACCAATGCATACAAACATCATAAACTTTATCTTCTGTGCACGATTTTATCATTTTTTTCCCCATAAATTTCATATAATCGTTAATTTTTTTTCAACCGGTCAGTGTTGTGAAAATATGGCAGGTAATTAAAGTTCGTGTTTTGAAGCCGAAGTTTAACGATTGTCACCTGTTTGTCAACAAACAACAAAAAAACATGGACATTGAGCACGTGTTTAACATGTAGAATCAGATAATAGTTTATTTTAAGGACATCCATGCGTATTGCGATCACCGGATTTTTTACAAGATGGGTCACACTGAGGTCACTTTGCATACGGAAAATATGTCGGGGAATTGCTTCCTGGAAGCAATTAAAATACAATAAACTTCTTCTAAATATGAACAAATTAAAGAATTTTCTTCAGAAAAAAGTATATGTACATAAGTTTTATAATGAAAACTATCCATTGAGTTATTAAGAACATATGCATTATTTTTTTTAATTTCAGGTTACTTATGACTTTAAGAGCCTCTAGTTTAAATATGACATTTCAAAATTTGTATTTGAATATGCAAAAGAACTTCATAAAGTTCATTAATAACTTTTCAAATGCCACTAAATATTATCATGTTTTAGGATAAAGACATACAACACAATTGGCATGTGGCAATTGTTCTCTACATTCATACATGATCATCTTAAAGGCATTTTTTGATTGGAATCGGCCAGTTACAACTGGGATCAATGGGAATCGTTACCTTGTGCATCCTAAATTTTGACTTTATTTGCTATAAAAGGTGAAGAGAAGGGGACTAGGTTATATATAACCTTTGGCTAGCAAAGATGCTAATACATTAAAAACAACTGATAGTAATCATTTTATTTTATTCAATTATTTGTTGTATATCATATAACTATGGTCTATAACAACAGTGTTACAGGCACAGCCATCATTCAACCAATCAAAAGTCTTCATTATATACACACCATCACTGAACAGTTTTGATTGGATTAAAACACCTGAATGATTTGCAAAGCTGTGACAGTACTGTTAAAATGACTGGATCAGCTCAATTTGTTGACTACTTATAACTGAAAATCATTGGGCAGCATAAATTCTATAGTAGAGCTGTATAACCAAATATGCTAACCACAAGCATAAAATCTAAAGGATGTTTTATAACAAAGATCTCAGCTAATAAAATATTCCTATAAATTCATTTTTGTGATGCTATGGTGAAAGTCTACATCAAGTAATTGTAATCCCATTAGAGTTTGTGTATTTTTTTTTTAAAACCTATTTTTTACTAAATAAGATTGTAATTTTGACTGTAGTCTATACGGAATATCCATGAAGAAATATTAGTATGAATTTGAATGTAATTTGGACTGTAGTCTATCCTAACTATCCCTATTCACGAAGGTATCCAGTCATTTTAACTAAGTGTATATGATTCCTGAATTACAATGTTCAATGGACAACATAAATCAACAATGTGCTATCATGTACATGCATGTACATAATTTATATTAAGTGCTTATCTATTTCACTAATACAGAATAAATAAATCTACACATCTTAAAAATTTCACATCACATTCTTTGTCTAACATATTCACTCACAGTTATGACTTGGAAACACATTAATATATCTGCTTTTGATAAGTCTTTGAAAATAGTCAAAACCATTTTTAGTATCTTTGATATCTTTCTTTTAAGCAGAATTTTTGTTTATTCCTAAAACTACTATGGTATCCCTTTTGTAAGTCTCAGTCTATCACCACTTTGATGAGGGTTTCTTATATGAATGGTTTTTACAAAGAGTTAAGCACACATTACTTAGTCAACCAAAAACATTAGGACAAGCAAAGATTTGGATATAAACGTCATGCATAATATTTAACCATGACAGCGCTATATTTAACTTTCCAAGCATCTTAGATAGGTCAAACATTTCTGACTTAACTGATTAAGCATTATAAAATTTACATCTTTATAATAAATTTTACTCCAAGATACACAGAATTAACATATTAAAATTAACATCTATTTCTCCCCAATATCTAGACACTACAACCTTTTCAGTTCCAGAATTTACATTATTGCTATCCTCTATTCTAGAATATTCATTACTTTAAAACACGGCTATAACACTTCTAATCTAAATTTGAGATGTCAATTGGTTTTGAAATATATTTTCCCCTGTTCTAGCTCTAAAGCTCTAGCATAAGGTCAAACAAGACATTTGGAATGTTTTTAGACAAATTTGATACATAAATAAAATGTGAATGTACCACATATGTCGAATCAGTCATATTATATATAACTCAAGACAATGTTTGTTTGTAAAACCTGCATTTGAGACTAGATCATACATTTCATAAGGTGTTAAGCTGTCCGACTTATAGGTTTTAACGCCATCTTGTGGCAAGCACTTATACTAAATTAAAACTCGATACAAAATGACTGCATTTGTATTTGCACCGAGCTTTATGAAACAATCAAAATCAATTTAACAAAATTTTATAGATAAAATATCACTATAAATAAATATATCAACTGAGTATCTTTTCAAAATAAGAAAACTGTAAAGTCAGTATGAATTGATGAAAAAATGGTTCCAAAAAATTAACTTAATTAATAAGCACTTTCAAACTATTGCAAATTATTCAACTTTTGTTCAAATCAAAACACATTATCAACAATAAAAACAACACAAAATGCCAATAGTTCCAGAATAAAATCACAATATAACTTAAATCTGAAAGTTACAAATAAACAATAACAATCAACAGAACATCTTCCATTCTGATACGGTCCCTCTGTGAATGTTCCCATTTATAATCATTCTTTAATTCACACAGGATGATATAATGACAAATGAATAATGTTCCTAGGAATTTGAAGGTTGGCTTTATGCGGAAGGTTGTTACATGCCATAGCCATATGGGTTAGGTGGTACACCATATTGGCCACCATAGCCTGGTACAGGTGATGGAGCTTGGGGTGGCATCATTGCAGCTGGCCCAGCTGTTAACATCAGCTGTTGTTCACCTAAAACAAAACCATTAAATATGATAAATTTGAGTGCAATGATCAATTATATATTCGTTTATATTCAGTGGCAGATATACTTATTGACAAGTCACACCTTTTACATTAAATCCCAGAAATCAGACCATGATTCTGACATTCTGTATATTAATCCAGTATATTTATATGTTTTTATGTTGCCTTGGTCAATGAATGGATTGATTGTTCTTCAGTGGTTGTCGTTTGTTGATGTGGTTCATACATATTTCTTGTTTCTCTGATTTTTATCGAGTTTTGACAATTGGTTTTCTTGTTTGAATGGTTTTACACTCATCATGTTTGGGGCCCTTTATAGCTTGCTGTTCTCTGTGTGCCAAGGTGTTGAGTACTTTTACCTATAATGGATTACTTTTACAAATTGTGACTTGGATGGAAAGTTGTTTCATACCACATCTTCTTTTATCTGGTTATTATGTAACTTTTATAATTTTGTATTTACCAAGAACAATTGGTCTTTCTTCTGCCTTTTGTTCTTCTTCTGTCCTGACAGCTTCTGATTGTTCTAACTTGTCCACCTAATAAACATAATATAAAGTAAAACTCATACTCAGAGGAATCAAGTTAAGGCAAGCTGTTCAATTAGTGGTACCAATTTATTTGAAATAATTTATTACATTGGTTGCAATGTTTTCCCATTAAAATAAAAACCAATAATTTCAAATATGAAATAAACATCGTTATTTCACTCTTCTGACATCACACAAGCGTGGTCGATGACGTCACACCAAAACAAAATGTGAATACATAGAAAAAGATACTGTTCCTAACATTTTCAACTTTAATTTCATTAAAAGCAGGCCTTTACTAATGTAATAAAAAGAATAATAACTAATCAAAGAATTCAAATACTGAAAAATATTCAACTTGTGACAGAACACTGATAATTAACTCATGTTCTACATGCATTCGTGAATTAGTGTGTTGTTCTGTCACTGGTTCAATATTTTTCTTCATTTGAATTCTTTGATTAGTTATTTTTTAATAATTCAAGGGAATTTACACAGCACCGTTTCATAAAAAATATCTAAAAATATCTTATTTTTAAAATTTTATCCAAGATTTCTGACGTCACACATACCTTATTGTTTTGCATTAAAGAAAATTTGTGAAGTCTATTCTTATTATTAATATTTTAAGAAATATCAAAACATTGAACATAATCATTGTTCCATAACATATAACAAGAATACTTTAAAATAATAAGACATAAATGAATGATTATGTTGCATTCGCTATGATTCCTTTCCAAGATTTAATTTGTACCAGAAATTTTAGCTTTGACTTCCTCACCTTTGATATATACTCTCTCACAACCTGAATCATGTATGGCATAGCAAAATCCATAATATTGTGTCTCCATGCCAACTCAAGTATCACATCTGGTCGTAATAAATCATAACATTGGAACAAACATGCAGCAAAACACTCATGATATTTCTCTTCTAAGAACCAGGCTATCAGGTCTTCAGCAATATCAATGTCTTTAGATTCCCCAGCATAACACATTGCATCCTGTAATTAAAGTAATCAGATTGATTGATTGTTGTCTTATGTTCAATACAATTATCAATTACCTCCCTTCAAATATCACTTCTGTTCCTATAGTTACTTAGACAAATGGTTGGCAAATTGATGGTAAAATCAAGAATGTGTCCTCAGTACACGAATGCCCCACTCGCACTATCATTTTCTATGTTCAGTGGACCGTGAAATTGGGGTAAAATCTCTAATTTGGCATTAAAATTAGAAAGATCATATCATAGGGAACAAGTGTACCAAGTTTGAAGTCGATTGGACTTCAACTTCACCAAAAACTACCTCGACCAAAAACTTTAACCTGAAGCGGGACAGACGGACGAACGAACGGATGGACGGACGGACGAACGAACGGACGCACAGACCAGAAAACATAATGCCCCTCTACTATCGTAGGTGGGGCATAAAAAATCATGTTAACTTGCATGATAATGTTACTACAACCTCAAACATTCAAGTATTTATGCATTCCTAGTGTTTCCAATTTTTGGATTAACATGTTTTTGATGAAGGTTAAACCAAAAGAGCCATTCAATGCAAGAAAGTTATTTTAAAGAGTTAACTTTTTTAGGTTTAGTAATAACAACAACTTTCTTTAAAGGAAAAAATTATGTATCTCATCCTAGAAAATGGATTCTGGTGGAAGTATTAAAATGTCATGGTATACTTGTTTGTAGAAGTTATTTTATTATGTTTAACTCTACTAGTTCTTGTCTCTAATCTAACGTTGTATATTCTAGCCAATTAATATACCACTCACCTTAAATAATTTATCCTTTTTACATAGGTCAACTGACTGCTTCCATCTGTTGTTGCCTTTGTACAAGTATGCAGCTATTCTTCTGAATTCTATTAGCTCATGTTTTTCTAATCTCTGGGCTAATGCTATGTTGTCAAAGTTCTGGTATGCATCAATAGATGTTCTCAGGCCCTGGTAATCCTCCTCTTCAATCAACAAGTTGTTAAGAGCCTCATTTATAGCTTTGTTGTTGTTTTTCTGAACTGACCGAAGGTAAGGCTTCACAAGAGGTATCTGGTTGACTTTAGTGAAGAAAATGACTGCTCTTGTATGATCAAGTCTTGGTGTCAACACCAGTAATAAATCATTCAATAATAACGGTTTGAAGTCTAAGTAGAATTGAATTGCCTTGTAATAAAGTTCAATGTTTGCTACTTTTGTTATGATATCCTTGAACTGACTTTCTTTCCAGGCAATGGTTGGGTGGCTCATCATTGTTATTACTGCATTATCATATTCCTCATACTTATCATACAAAAATACTAATTCTGACCACAGATGGGCTTGTTCGGCTGCTCGTAATACCTATAAAAGATAAAATCATCATGATTTCAGTTTACATTTAAGTAATGAAGCATACATACTATAACTGTTTTTTTCTATAACTCTCAAAATACGACAGCCATTAATTGAGACCTCAACAGCAGTCTAGTTTTTCAATCTTTACAAAATTTTAATTAATGAATAATTAGGTCTTTATCACTTTCATTAACAAATTTCATCAGTGGTATCATTGCAAAATTGTTAGTAACCATGTTAAAGTTGACATAGTTGATCTAAAACAATAGTTTTAAATTTAATTGTCTTGTAAAATTAAATAAAAGATACAAATTGATGGTTCTACACAGTATAATTTTTACCACAGGAAAAAAAACAAAAATCTTTCTAGAAATCAAGTTCCATTTGATATCAAGTTCCATTTGATTTCTTTTTTTTTTAACTTTGATTATGTATTACTTAACTTGAGAACTTGATTTTGTGATTTAAGGGAATGTCTCATATAAATATACCTGTTTCCTATTAATCAAATTTGTGTCATTAAAAAAGAACAAAACTTTAAAGATATAAAACTTACCTTTGGAATGTTGACTCTAGACCAGAATAATTCTAAATGTTCTCTCATTTTCTCAGGTTTGAATTTTGAGTATAAAATTGCTAATTCTGTAAACATACCCATATGGGCTCTTTCTAAACCTGTAAGTAGAAATTAAAATGAAATGAGAATGTTTTTAACATTGAAACCTTTGTTAACAGTATCTTATGGGTTATACTCTATAATATGACTTCCTTAATCTATATGGTTAAAACCCAACATCAGCAATCTTTCAATCCTCTTGTTAAGTCTTATTATGAGACCATTAACTGTTTTGTCCATGTTTAGAGTATAAGAATTAGTGATGCTTATAAATATCTTAACCCTTTCGCCGATGAGTCCCGGTTTACCGGGATTCACGCTTCAGACAGCTGACGATGAGTCCCGTTTTACCGGGATCGGAATACCTCTTTTATGTTTCCCGCTTAAAACAGTGCAAACATGAGTTATCTTTCTTTGATGGATACCCGGATGAAAGTGTAAACATTGCGCTTCCGTTTGTTGAAAACCGTGTCAAAATCAGAGGAAATTTACGGAATTTACGAGAATTTGAAATGAGGGAACATTTTTTTTGAAAGAATATGGAAGAATTGAAGCCAAACTAGTATACTTTTTTGACATAAAATGTCGTTTTAAGTACAAAACACTTGGAATGGACATCGTTCAGTGTGAGGAATTTGTACAGCCTCATAAAAATTTTCAAAATTTTGCCGTTTTGGGTTAAAAAATTACGATTTGGGGTCAAAGAGCAGAATTTTGAGAATTTCACCTAGAAAATGCCGAAAATTTGAAAATTTGAATATTTTAAGAAGAAAAAATTATTAAAACATGAATAAAACTGTGAACATGGTGTTAGTGAATGAAATAAATACACAAATAACTACAAACAAGTTTTTATTGACATTTATTATGAAGATCTCCCACTTGAGTAATAGTAGCCAGGGAAGCCATCGTCTCAGAGTAGCTTCTGTCTGGTTAGCAATCGGTGAAAGGGTTAAACTAAGTCCAAGGAACGATTTGTTTTGGTATTGCAAGAAAAGTAAAATTGAGCTTAAGGACATAGCAAATTAAATAATTCTTTATTTTACATAATATAACATGAATGTAAAAAGATGTTTGATTTACTTGGAACAAAGGAGAATAAAATACTTACCTAATGCTGCCTCTAATAGAGATATAAGTTCTTCAAAATATCCTCTATCTTGATAATAATTGATTAATTCTTCTAATTCATCAGCATGTACTACAATGTGAAGACCACACATCTGGGCTAAACGGAATTCTTCATTGTCTACACAGGCAAAACATACCTAAACACAAAACAAAACATTATATATGACATCAAACAAAACTTATCCTGAAACAATTCTTCATAACGAAAACTGAGTATTTGCACAAATGAAAAATACTGATGATGAAAGGGTGTTTAAGTAACATATGTTTCTAACAGTGACAAGTTCTAAAAATTGTCAGAATACTATACTATCTCAATTTCACATTATTTATTTTGCCAATTATCAAAGAATATTCAAGAAAGAAAGGAAATAGCATGAAATATATAGCAGAAATGCTTTCACATATTTTATACAGTCAAAGAGAAAATCTTACTTCTTTCCAAGTTCTGGTACTATTAGCTTTCCTGGCTCCATCAACTGCAGCTTGGTATTCTTTAAGGTGGACTAGAGTTATAGCCAGTCTAGCATAGTTAGATACATTATTGTATAGAAGCTTAGCAGCCTCAAACATCTTGTCATCAAAACATCTGTCTGCTACCTGTCAATATAAAATATATAAACGTTATAAAAACTACAATTCATAAATACATTAAAGAATCATCAAGACTTTATGCTAAAAGACATTTGTACTTTTTCTGTGTGAATTCTATCAAAACCAGAATACCCTTTAAACATGGACAAGTAACCAAGTAAAATTCTTTCATTATATGAGAAACTCCAAATATACTGTAAAGTTGACTGAGTGTGTAGCAATTAGTGAAAGGCAACTTCCGAAACTATTTAGCAAAGAACTTAACTAGAGGCTCTTGTGTCGCTCAACTTGGTCTATGTGAATATTAAACAAAGGAAGCAGATGGATTCATGACAAAATTGTGTTTTGGTGATGGTGATGTGTTTGTACATCTTACTTTACTAAACAGTCTTGCTGCTTACAATTATCTCCATCTATAATGAACTTGGCCCAGGAGTTTCAGTGGAAAATGTTAATAAAAATTTACAAATTTTATGAAAATTGTTAAAAATTGACTATAAAGGACAATATCTCCTTAGGGGGTCAATTGACCATTTTGGTCATGTTGACTTATTTGTAAATCTTACTTTGCTGAACATTATTGCTGTTTACAGTTTATCTCTATCTATAATAATATTCAAGATAATAACCAAAAACAGCCAAATTTCCTTAAAATTACCAATTCAGGGGCAGCAACCCAACAACAGGTTGTCCGATTTATCTGAAATTTCAGGGCAGATAGATCTTGACCTAATGAACAATTATACCCCATGTCAGATTTGCTCTAAATGCTTTGGTTTTTGAAGGAGAAGATTTTTGTATAAGTAAACGACGACGGACGATGGATGCAAAGTGATGGGAAAAGCTCACTTCGCCCTTCGGGCCAGGTGAGCTTAAAAGGAACCTGCTTAAAGGTGCATAAGTATATTATTCAATGATTTATTTCTAAATGACCTTTCATGGCTATGGATAAAAGTTTTATCTTAAATCTGTAGAATTAATATTTCTAACGCTTTTTTTTTTATTGTTAGTTTCATGAAATAGAATAAATCTACAAAATTGGTAAAAGATATGTTGTACTTCACCTGTGTGATATTGGCATGATTAGGACCAGATATAAATTCCTCTAAATCTGCCAATCGGTTCGTCTTTGCATAGGCATATATCAATTCTGTTTCTATGAATGTTTCTCTTGCTTTTTTACGAGCCATCTGTAAGAACTTGACTAAATCTTCCCAGCTATCTGTAACCAAATTAAAAGTTCAATCTTTTTTAAGTATTTGATTGTAAAAACACCATTTCTACATTTAAACAATCATTTCAATTGTATACCTTTCAAATGTCAGATATTTAAAACATTTTGTAGGTGAGAATTATTTTTTGCATGTGTTAAAAGAAATTTATCATTAAGTGATACATAATTCAAAACATTAGCCATTATGAAATACATGAATATTGTTTTCTCTATATTATTTCAGAATATTGCTTTGATTTAAAACTTTATGCCATACATTTTATAATGGTATTTCCTGATGTATATTTCAGTCTGTCATGTCTTTAGGTTCTATTTCAAGTTTTGTAGATTGCAACTAAAATCCTTAACTTTTTTTAAACTAAATTTCTCATTGATCAGTAATCATCTAAATTCTTTACATAAAGCATGCGACACTAAAACTTACTATTTTTACTGGCTACGTTAACTACGTCCATATAATTAGTTGGATCATCAGCTTTGATAAAGGAATCAATAGCTTCCTTCACATTGTTAGCATCCAACTGTGCACGTCCAAGTAAACTCCATACTGCTGGATCATTACATCTCTCCGCAAACTCATAGGCTCTGTCCAAGTTGTTTACATGGTCAATCAACACCTGAATAAGAAAACATCAAAACATGCTGATTATCATTTGATTATTGGAACTCTTTATGGTTGATAACATATTACAATCAAGGTTAAAGAAATGAAAACAAGAATGTGTCCTCAGTACACGAATGCTCCACTCGCACTATCATTTTCCATGTTCAGTGGACCGTGAAATTGGGGTAAAAACTCTAATTTGGCATTAAAATTAGAAAGATCATATCATAGGGAACATGTGTACTAAGTTTGAAGCCGATTGGACTTCAACTTCATCAAAAACTACCTTGACCAAAAACTTTAACCTGGAGCGGGACAGACGGACAAACGGACAGACAGACAGACAGACGGACGGACGAACGGACGCACAGACCAGAAAACATAATGCCCCTCTACTATCGTAGGTGGGGCATAAAAAAATAAATGTTTTTAACAAGATATAGAATGATACAATGCAATATTTATTTTTCCATGTTGGAATGCACACTGAATCACACCCCTATTTTCACAAATAAAAAAAAAAATAGAAAGCCTTAAAATATTTAAGCTTTCATTAAACTGGAAATGAATGAGTTCTGAATTTGAAAAAAAACATCACAGTATATATAGCATGCTTGTATGGAGCTCGATTCCGATGGAGTAAATTCATGGTTTTTTTTTTCAATCTGTGACAATTATCAAGAAACATTATATAAATACTTGCATTCTAGCCATAAGTTCTATTCTAAGTCATCTAGGTCATATTTTTGCATAACAAACATAAATTGAATAACTTGTACACCTCCCAAAGATGATTGTGGCCCAGGAGTTTATTTAATAGTTATCACTGATAACATATAATTTCAATAGGTAACAGGATAATAAATTGTCAGGTGAGCTAAAAACAACTTCATAATACAAACCTGCACAGCAGATGTATTGACATCAAACTTTTTAAAGATGGCGAAAGCTTCCTCAAACAGTTCATTGTTTATAGCAATATTAGCTATATCAGGAGCATCATAATTATCTAGTCGGTTGATGTATTCCATAACACGGGTACGGTCAGCTTTAATGGCTGTCAGGATCAACAAGTTTTGTAGATTTCTGAAAAACAGCAACATTTTATAATCATTAACATTCAATTAAAACTTCTATCTGTGGACCAACAAGCTTGAGAGCATTTCAAAAAGGGTATACAATGTATATGATAACAACATTATTTCAGCAATTATTCGGTTTTATTAAGAGCTCATGATCAACCAGAATGGTAAATTAAAATAATAGTTAGATAAATAAAAATAAGACTATGATAACTGAAACACTCTTAGAGATATCCAGGACTACTTTGTATAAAAAATATGCCATAAAATTTGTTAAGTGACAAGACATACCCAGGACAAAAATATGCATTAACATTATATACCTATGATCACTGAAGACTGAGTTATCCAGGACAATTTTCTCTAACAATTCAATCAATTCATTTGGTAAGTCTGCAGTCATGAAGGCTTTGACAGTCACTGATATATCGTCTGGGTCTTGTGTTTCTGACAAAGCTGTTTGTACAACCTAAAATATTAACACAAAATAAGGATGTTATCAGCAACAGAGCACTCTTTAATACAGTGTAACATACATGTAGTATTGTTTTTCCTTTGATGTTGTAAGTATTTTTTATATTTATCTGTATAATTGCAGCAAGTTTGTGCCTTAATTCATTTTTATTTAGAAATTTTCAGTTCTTGAATTTTCCCACTAATTGAGATAAGGGCAAGGTTGTGAACTATAAAAACAAATTTAACCACTCAACATGTTTAGACATGGACCTAACTATGAATACTGTCCAGCAGTTGTAAATCTATCATCATATCTTTTATGCTCTAAAAATTAGTTCTGATAGAAGCCATTGGTCATGTTGTGAATTTATTGACAACTTGTTTATACTACAGGATATTTTAAGTTTTCAAATGTTGGCCTGTTCCTAAGTTATGGTGACAATAACACTAAATCTAGATTGACTTGTCATAAGATGGCTGTCTGTGGCTTGTCATAAGATGGCTGTCTGTGACTTGTAATAAGATGGCTGTCTGTGGCTTGTCATAAGATGGCTGTCTGTTACTTGTCATAAGATGGCTGTCTGTTACTTGTCATAAGATGGCTGTCTGTTACTTGTCATAAGATGGCTGTCTGTGACTTGTCATAAGATGGCTGTCTGTGACTTGTCATAAGATGGCTGTCTGTGACTTGTCATAAGATGGCTGTCTGTTACTTGTCATAAGATGGCTGTCTGTTACTTGTCATAAGATGGCTGTCTGTTACTTGTCATAAGATGGCTGTCTGTGACTTGTCATAAGATGGCTGTCTGTGACTTGTCATAAGATGGCTGTCTGTTACTTGTTATAAGATGGCTGTCTGTTACTTGTCATAAGATGGCTGTCTGTTACTTGTCATAAGATGGCTGTCTGTGACTTGTCATAAGATGGCTGTCTGTTACTTGGGACAACATCCCTAATGCGCCTTGAAATGAGGAACTCAAAAGTCACGTGTAAAGAAAAAATCTCTGTGTAGTGATATTGGACATGTTTCTATTTTTAACAAATGACTGAACTTAATTATTTGTGGTGATTAGGAAAGTAGAGGAACATAGAATAAATGTGTAAAAACTATGGAGCTATTGAATGTGTTCAAAGTATTAAATTTTCAAAGAACTCATTGTGTTAAAAAGGGGATATTTTACCACAAGGAGCCGCATCACAAAAGGATGTTCGGGGTTTGCTAATTTACGGAAAAAGTAATCTCACTTCGTACCCCGAAAATTTAACCACATATGTGAAAATGTCACAGCTTCGAAACAAGGTATCATACATATCCAAGTTTACGATATGGACTGAGCTACAGGAAAAAACGTTACCATTATCGCCTATGGAAAAACAATTAAAGATATTGAGCCAATTTACAAAAGATAAATCAGAAGTTATCAGAGTGATCTATGGATGATTTCACCTTGTACACCCGGGAAAATTGTGAAAATGATGGTAAGTATTTTTTTATTTATACCCAGATATCCCAGATGATTTCAGATAACCATTATAGATAAATACCAGCAGATACTCAATGAAATTTTCGCTTTTAGAAAGCATTACAGGCACGGGGCTGAACACTTTTTTTAGGCACAATTCTAACTTTGTTTACACCCCCGAGAGATCCGAAAGGAATTTGTTTATGAATTGAAAAGGGCATGAACTAACATAATAGTTTTATCTGTAAGTAAACATGACACAATACAGTCTTTGTTATGTAATTATCACTCCGGTTTACAGGAATAACTGATAATCAAGGGAGATAACACACTCCATACGAGTAAAGTGAAATACATCATCATCATGTGCTTTTATCCAATAATTTGACCCATGGTCAGTCAGTAGATATCATAGGCAGTTAATAAACAGACAAACATGTACATGTATTAAAGAAATCATGAATTATTATTTGTAATGCACACTAGCAAATCACAAGATATTGTCTTTTCTCAGTGAAAAAGGGGGAGGGTCAACAAACCTTTCGAAAACAATATTGCTGCACCTTTTCAACTATTAAGCTAGTTAGCTACCACTCGTTGCTTCTAATATAAAAGATTTAAATGAAGGTTGATAAGCCACAAGGGAGAAGCATTTTTCTTTCTTTGCGATAAAACGTTCAAGAATTTGATTTTTGCTCTCTCAATAATACTTATGCATTCAAACCAAATAATAACACAGCCTGAGTAATTTTTTTGTCTTATTTCAGTTCCAGTCATATCATTACTTTTTAACCTGAGATGACAAACTAGAGGTTTTAAAAGGTCCTGAATAACTGGTAAGCATTTTGTTTTATTTGGCAAGCTCTAAATTGTTTATTTATGGTATTTATGCAATTCAAATTACAGTCGGTATGTTAAAAATATACTGATATGCAAACTGTTGCTATGGTCTTGGCATTAAATGAAAATGCTTGGTTACTGATCTTTTCGACTCCATATTTCAAGTTAAACCTTGCGGCAACTGTTCCTCATGTAACACTGCAAACTATAATTAGCATTATTTTGATATGTCGTTATTTAATGACGCCATATTACGTGTGATGTCACAATGTTTCCTTTAAAAACCTCATGCCGATATCTCACTGATAAAAGATTTTCACTGAAATACATGTAAAAAACATTTTTTCTCAAATACAATTATGTGAAAGAACCAAGTTTTGAAAATTTGCACTTCATCGCACTCTAATTATATGATTCAAATGACTTTTACAGTAGTTTATAGTGGTTTCTACAGTATAAAATACCAGGTTTCCACCGGCTAGAATAATTAAGTATTTTGGTGTTTTTTTTATGAAATCTTCATTTTTGCATAATTTCTCTGTCAAAATGCACTTTTAGGCACCAGAAAATTTTATTGAATGCTTTAACAGGGTCTGTGTGTTGTATTTTAAGGTTACATTCAGATGTTTTGTCCTTCTTTTGACTAGTGAAGGTATACTGTTAGAAATTAATTATGCATACACTTTGTATTCAAAATAAATAAATATAACGATAAAAGTGTCATTGCCTTATAGTGCTGAAACAACTTTATTTTTTTTCAGAAATGGACAAAAATACACAGATTTATTCAGAATGTCATACCGATGAAGATCACATAAAAATATTTGGAAAAATCAGAACTATGGATTGCAATATGGGACAACATCCCTAATGCGCCTTGAAATGAGGAACTCAAAAGTCACGTGTAAAGAAAAAATCTCTGTGTAGTGATATTGGACATGTTTCTATTTTTAACAAATGACTGAACTTAATTATTTGTGGTGATTAGGAAAGTAGAGGAACATAGAATAAATGTGTAAAAACTATGGAGCTATTGAATGTGTTCAAAGTATTAAATTTTCAAAGAACTCATTGTGTTAAAAAGGGGATATTTTACCACAAGGAGCCGCATCACAAAAGGATGTTCGGGGTTTGCTAATTTACGGAAAAAGTAATCTCACTTCGTACCCCGAAAATTTAACCACATATGTGAAAATGTCACAGCTTCGAAACAAGGTATCATACATATCCAAGTTTACGATATGGACTGAGCTACAGGAAAAAACGTTACCATTATCGCCTATGGAAAAACAATTAAAGATATTGAGCCACTTGTTATAAGATGGCTGTCTGTTACTTGTCATAAGATGGCTGTCTGTGACTTGTCATAAGATGGCTGTCTGTGACTTGTCATAAGATGGCTGTCTGTTACTTGTTATAAGATGGCTGTCTGTGACTTGTCATAAGATGGCTGTCTGTTACTTGTTATAAGATGGCTGTCTGTTACTTGTCATAAGATGGCTGTCTGTTACTTGTTATAAGATGGCTGTCTGTGACTTGTCATAAGATGGCTGTCTGTTACTTGTTATAAGATGGCTGTCTGTTACTTGTTATAAGATGGCTGTCTGTGACTTGTCATAAGATGGCTGTCTGTGGCATATTTTTTTTATTTGTTCTATACTCTACATGTAATTCTCTTTCTTAATCAATGTAGTTTATTTTCAAAACTGAAATCAACTTTTCAACAATTTACTTTGAAATTATGAATTTCTATTTAGAGTTATCTTACATAAGGCCAATTAAAATTAATTGATAGATTTTCATCCCCGCCCGCCCCGATTTTTTTTATTTTTGAAAAATTACGATTTCCGTATTTTGTTCATTTCCGTTACCGGTAACCGTCGATAATTTCGTTTCATGTGAAACTTCCTTTTTCTAATTTCGGTTTTCGTATTTCTTAGAGAGTCTTACTGAATGATTAAGGTTCATCATAACCTTTTGGCTAAAATGGCCGTATTTACACCCCAAATTTTACTCTGAGTACAGACTAACCTATACACCTGTAACAGTTTTAAGGGATGGCAGGAACTAGATATATAAATTTTAAATGCATTTTATGTTTCAGAAAATTATAAACTTTTCTAGATTTTGCTATCCATTTTTTTTCGTTCCTGCAGAAGGTGCAAAAATTAACTAAGTAGTGAAAACGATTGAGAAGCTCCCCTCATATAATCAATGTTGTGAGTAGTATTGATTTAAATGGACAATAGATGGACAATAGACACCTGTAAACAATAGGTTATTTAACAGGTTTAAACTGTGTAACTGAGTGGACCGTATCAAATGAAACTCGGGTGTTTGTTTATTTTGCTATCTTCTGCAGACTGGAAAAAAATGAACATCAAAATCCAGGTAAGTTTTTAATTTTCTGAAACGTAGACTTCATATAACTTTTATATATCTAGTTCCTGCCATGCCTTAAAACTTTCCTGGATGTACCAGTTTGTCTGTACTCAAAGTAATTTTGGAGGTGTAAACACGGCCATATTTTTCAATTCCTTATGATGAACCTTAAGTCGATATATTCTGCTGATATATAATGACAACATCATTTACCGAGAATAGAGATTGATTACGAGAAGGGCGTGAAATATTCGGGTTACGAGTAATACGCTGTGTCCAAGAACGCAAATCGCAGTATGTCACAAATGACACAAACTGACAAATGTTTGTGAGAAAAACACCTTGGATTTCTTTTATTTATACAATGACTTTGTGTCAAGAAATTTGGACTGTGAATGAAACTCAAAAGCGTAAGAATCGTGGAATACGTTTGACTGGAATACAGAAATTGACACAAGCATGGGCTTTATAGATTGGTGACCGTATTTTGAGTTCAGAAAATCGACAAACATACGCATTTTTAATTTATTAATTTATAGCAAGCTCTTAGATTTAGATTTATCCATGCCCGTTCTCTTTTTGTAGAAAAACAGCAAACATCCTCTGTCCCAATACCCACGATAGAGTCACTTTATGTTCTACATTGTAATTATATTTGCATCTTGCATATTAAGGACCAACCCTATTATTTCAACTCTGTTTGAGTTTTCATTTTATTCCGTACTTATCGTGCTCGTGTTGCATACCAATGCCTTTGTTTCATTTTATTAGGACAAAAAAACATTGCTTAGAAAGCAAAATACATTTGATATAGATGGTCCAACTTCAGAGAGCATTTCTCCACATTTCTGTTGTTTACTATAAAATAAGTTTCTAAAGGGGCAATTACATGTAGAACAGTGGTTGCCAATCAGATATATATATTTACGAATCTGAAAAAGCGGCATCAGCATATGGAGCATATGTGTCTCAATTTATACTATACTCTAGAGCTAGCTAAAAGTACCTTAATTTTGTTGAACAAGGAATACTGCTTTCTCAAAAGTTGCTATGACAGGGCTATGAATCAATCAAATTAAGGTCATTACTCAAGCAATTTTATGGTCGCCATCATGAGCTGATTGGTCATTATGACAAAAGAGTGTCAGAAATCATATCTCAGTGATATTCTTCCTCAATCATAACAACCTTCCGTCATTACCGAACTGAACAAAGAAATAACATGATGGGTGTCATATACGGTGCAGGAAATGCTTACCCTTCTGGAGCACCTGATTTCACTCCTGGTTTTAGTGGAGTTCGTGTTGTTTCCTACTTATTATTTGTAACTGTTGATGTAAATGTCTTTTGGTTTTATGAGTCTTTGGTTACTCCTTGGTTTTGATTGTTATTGTCTTATACACGATACCTTATGGATGTATTTACATGACAAGCTTATTATTACACTTGCATATATGAATAACACGTGACAAGAAGGTTTCATATGAAATAAAATTTAAAAAATAAAATCCTCCCACCCGCCCCATTTTTTTCAAAAATTTGGATGAAAATCTTCTAATTAATTTTAGTTGGCCTAACAGTGATAACACTTTACCTGATCTATCAACTGTCTTCTGAACTCATTATCCTCTACTAAAACTTGAGCCCACAACTCCATATCTCTTCTCTTTACCAAGTATCGGGCTTGGCTCTTGAACAGTGAATTCTCATTACACACCTGCAAATTGCAATGTTAAAAAATCTTAAGTGATAATGTAATAATTGTAAACACAAAAATTTTCCAAAAAATTGATGCAACAGAATTTAGATAACAGAAAATTTTGAAATTTCTGTGTATATTATTGACCATTTTAATCAATAAAAAAAAGTGTGTGTTCATGTTGTGGTACAAAAAAAATGTGTCATCGCAATTTAAAATGTGAGTTCTAATACATTGCTTACCTAATCAAATATGGTAGCAAGACATAAGCAATGCCTTTTTAAACAGATATGATCTATGCCATTTACATACAGAAACAACCATATACTGCAAACTTATTTATTTTTACAGAGTTTAAATAATAAGATTTCTAGTGCAAAATATGTTTACGGTATGTTTAGTTTTGATGTTTTCTTCTGAGTGATTTTAACATTCTTTTATGCAGAAGATACTTTCAAGATTTTATATTACTCACAATATCAGAGAAAAATAAACCCTTTGCAAAAGTTCACACTGTTGTATACAGTAAATCTTTTCCTCTACTTATACTGTGTACATTTAACCTACCTGTATAAGTTCCATATCACACTGTCCTCTCTCATAAGCTACACAGGCTAAATGTGGATCCCTCTTTTCACAGTATTTACCTACGATTTTACTGTCATAAAACTGGTTTTCCCTGAAAAACATGTATATTAAATAAATTTCTAAATAAGAGCAATTCAAGTATTTCTTAAAGATATTTTAATCTAAGTAAGCAAGTCTTGTTTTGTTTCTGACTTTCAAAATTTTCATGTATTTTGATAAAAACTGTGGACAAAGATATATCTCATATTCCAAATGTTGAATTCAAACTTGCAATACTTTAAACCAGGACTAAAGGAGTAGGGCTAGATAATCTGTGAAAATCAGAATTGCCAATGCTCATTCAACTGCATACCAAGAACAGTTGACTTATAATAGGTTTGTTCTCCTTCAAATTATCTAATTAGAAACATGTCAACTAAGGTTTAAAGTCTGACTGAGGGGGCAGTGCCAAATAATTTCCATTGAAACTAGTTGGGACAATGCTTATACAATTGCATACCAAATATCACGGTCCTTCTCCTTAAAATGACCTGATCACAAAATAATAAATTGTTGAAACCCTATATATAGCTAGTAGCTACTTGAAATATCATGCTTAAGTTTCTTCTTCACAACTAAATCAATGGGAGACAAAAATGTGTTTACAATTTTGGAATTATCTCAGTAAAATTTGACAGACATGCTTACACCATTTTAAGTATAATAAACAATATGAAAACACTTTATTTGAATTTGTGGCCAAGAACAATTTTCCTATGATAGCTTTTAGTAATGATCTTTCCAGTTTTTATAGACTCTTAACAAAATATTTTTATATACTGTAAATTCAGAAATTATTGCCTGCATTTATTATTGCGATTTTGTCATTTTAGACTTGAATGCGATTTTAAATTTTACGATTTTGAGAAAAATCCCGATTATTCCATATAAAATATTTCAAAATGCAAGTTTAAATTATTGCGTTTACAATTCTGTTGCATTTTTTGCAATAATAAAAACCTCACAATAATTTCTGAATTTACAGTATAGCAAATCATTAATTAACAATGTTGTCACAATTTGGAGTAGATGCACAACATTTTAAAATATATGGGTCTTAAAGTTATGAATTTTGGTAAAAAATCGACCTAAAGAGGTCATCATTTGCAATTTTTGGATTGATAATAAATGCATTTCACAGCTAGAAGTAATTCTGATTTGTTATTAAGGAATAAAATATATATTCTTCTGAACACAACAGCTGACTAATGCATTTTTGTCTTACTTCTTTTGCTATTGTTAATTGAGCTTTCAAAGAACTTAAGTCTACAACAACATAATAATTTGTGTTACCTTAGGAATCTTTCTGGGTTATTATTACTGTCTATATATATCTTGGCTAAAGCATTGTGGGTTGCTGTTTCATTGACTCCTTCATGTACTCTCATCTCGAGCCAAGGCAGAAGTAACTTCATTCTACAAAAAATTAAACACAATAATGTACAATTCACTAACAATCGGAAGGGAAACTAAATAAATTCACAATAATAAAAACATGGATATCTTTTTTGTCGAGCCTTCGACTTTAGTCGAAAAAGTGAGACTAAGCGATCCTACATTCCGTCGGCGGCGGCGTCGTCGTCCACAAATATTCACTCTGTGGTTAAAGTTTTTGAAATTTTAATAACTTTCTTAAACTATACTGAATTTCTACCAAACTTGGACAGAAGCTTGTTTATGATCATAAGAAAGTATCCAGAAGTAAATTTTGTAAAAATAAAATTCTATTTTACTTATAAATGGACTTAGTTTTTCTGCGAGGAAACATTACATTAACTCTGTGGTTAAAGTTTTTAAAATTTTAATAACTTTCATAAACTATCCTTGATTTGTACCAAAATTGGACAGAAGCTTGTTTATGATCATAAGATAGTATCAAGAAGAAAATTTTGTAAAAATAAATTTCCACTTTTCCGTATTTTACTTATAAATGGACTTAGTTTTTTTGCCAGAAACAAAACATTCACTCTGTGAAATTTTTATAATGTTCTTAAACTATCCTGGATTTCTACCAAACTTAGACAAAAGCTTGTTTCTGATCATAAGATATTATTCAGAAGTAAATTTTGTCAAAACAAAAATCACTTTTTCTGTATTTTACTTATAAATGGACTTAGTTTTTCTTCCAGTTAACATTACATACAGTCTGCAGTTAAAGTTTATAAAACATTTATTAGATTCATAAACTATCCTGGATTTTTTACCAAACTTGGAAGCTTCTTTCAATCAAAAGACAGTATCGAGAGGGACATTTTTATTAATGATTTTCCTCATTTTTGTTGAGTCTGCGATTAACAGCAAAACAAATAAATATTTAGTGGCAAAAGTAAATAATTAATGAAAGCATTTTTACTGTGTTATAAAAATTTTAACAGCCATATTTATATGTATAGAGTGAAACTTGTCTAATTAACTTGTCAACTTTATAGAGCCAAGGAAAGCTTGACAATCTGATATCTTTGACACCAACATTCAGTACCAAACTAATATCAAGCAGTAAGAACTCTAAACATCAATAAAATTCAAATAAAAACAATTTTTAATATGATTTCTTTACTTGACAAAAGAAAATTTACCGCTGGGGAACTTTGCTCCTTTCTCTTGTTGTGCTGTAACAATTTCAATAACAAGTGCAACTGTGAAATGAGTTTTTTTTTATATCTTCATATTATAATTAAAGATCCATTGAAAACACGCTCACATTAACCCTCCCCTTATTGTCAATAGACAAACTATTACAATAGCACATTGAGGTCAAAATTCCAAGTTCAAAGGGGCACAACTCATAGAAAAAATATTGAATCAAAATAAGTTTGGTTAAATTCTGCGGGTGGTTTCAGAGGAGTTGCGAGGACAAAATCATGATAAATAGAGAGGACACAGATGATGCCCCAGTTTGCATTAAACAATATAAAGGGACACAACCAGAGAACTGTAAAAGTGATGCCACTCAAACTTACTTGGTTTGTGTTTTATGTGCATAAGCATTGTGTATAAGCTTCATAACATTTAGATGAGGCAAACTAAAGTTAGAGAACAGAAACACATTTCGGACAAAATGAACACTTAATGCTTCCTCCTTAGCAGAAGGGCATCATATTTTTTTTAGAATGTACCTATTTCTCTTTTCCACTTCTTCAACAAGTTCATCAGTAGAAAACTGTCCTTTGACGACCATGATTAACTGTTTGATGACATCTTCTCCACAGTCAACATCCAATAGACCTCCAATAACTACTGGTAATCTGGCTGGGTTCACCTATGAAGGAACAAGTACTAGTAATATTACATATAATACAACAATACTGTTAGGACAAACAGAAAATTTTCAGAAACTATTAGTATTTCATATTATTTTAAATTAGAAATTTGATATTATATTTTTTTTATTGTTTCTTCCACTGAATAGATCTACACTGGTTTACATAGGTTGTTATGTTTTCAGTGAAAAATAATACAGCATCCAAATGTACAATATCTGATGTTTGTTGTATATAGGGGACCTATATTATAATCCCATACAGATGCCAAATGGTCTTCTTTCCAATTTGTTTGTCCTTGTTTCACAATAGAATCTTTTTTAAATGGAATATAGCACTAGAGTCAATCATCTTTTTTCTGCATACAGCACAACGGAAAAGTGTTTGCACTAGTAAAATTATGCATGTTATTTATAATTAACCAAAGTTTTCATTACCTTCTGTACATATATTTCAATATATTTTTGTAGACTGTTTCTGTATAAATACAACACCAAGTCGTGGACAAAGTCAAACCTATCACACACAATGATTAATGGCAGCTGGTCAGTTAACTTGGCCTCCTGAAATTATAAAAAAACCAAAATAAGAATTCAATTATTTTAACAAGTCAGACCAATGAACAAATTATATTTTTTTATCAGAAGGTTGTCCATGGTCAGTATTGCATTTAAATCAACATGACTTTTACTTCTGTCTGTAAATTTGTGCGTCCAACTTTATAATGTACAGACATGATCAAAGTACTGTACTTCTTTAGACAGGCAGTTTTTATTTTGACAGCAACTTCCATAACATATCAATGAAATTTAAGTGATTATTTCTTTTAAATATATTAACGTATTAAAGACACTGGACGATTCAGGGCTTGACATAAGTTATAAGACATCTGTATTCACCTTTCTCGTCTCAGATTTAACCAATCTTAAAATTTCTTCAAAATCTATCCAATAATGAGGATTTCATAAATGTTCCTGAACACTAAAAAAAAAACCAACCAACTAAGTGATATATATTGATTTTGAATAGAGGAAAAAATCTTATCATTTTAGAAAAAAATCGAATTAAACACTTTACCTTTAGGAAATTCTTGACCCTTTCTGGTTCATAACACTGACTTTCTCTACAAATTCTCTCTACTTCTTTAATCTGACCAGTTTTACATGCGGCCTGGATGTATTTAAAATGTACATCAGCATCCTGGCTGAAGTTGACTATGGATCCCAGGAAGTAAAACAAACCTGAAGTAATCAATCAATTGCTAAATTCAATGTCATTTCAAATATGCAAAATAATCATTGTTTAGAAATGTTCCGAGTATCACTAAAACCACATAAAAACCAGATGCTCCACAGGGCGCAGCTTTATACAACCGCAGAGGTCGAACCCTGAACAGTTGGGGCAAGTATGGACACAACATTTAAGCTTGATACAGCTCTGAATTTGGATTGTGATTTAATAGTTGACACAACATAGGTTTCTGACACAGAATGAATGGTTTAAGAACTTAAACTTAAACTCTTAAAAATTTTAAATTGGACATTTACCTATTGTGGTCCAATATCCAAAATCTAAATACATGGTTAGATTCGGCATATCATAGGGACAATACTGTGCAATTGAATATTTCTTGCTATTGCGCAAAACTGTGCAATTGAAAATTTCTTACTATTGCGCAATTAGATATTTCTTGCTATTGCGAAATACTGTGCAATTGAAGATTTCTTGCTATTGCACAATACTGTGCAATTGACGATTTCTTGCTATTGTGCAATACTGTGCAATTGAAAATTTCTTGCTATTGCACAATACTGTGCAATTGAAGATTTCTTGCTATTGCACAATACTGTGAAAGTACTTTAATTCGTGGGTATCAATTTTCGTGGTTTGCGCAATATTTACGTGTTCGTGGGTTTTTAAATTCGTGGATTTTAGTTTTCAAAAAAACAAATTTGAAAAATTAAAGCCTTTAGAAACGATGGTAACAAACAGTCTGGATTGAAGGAAATTGCAAAGTAAACATTGACCTGTGTAAATGGCAGTGATAACACTAATTAACCCATGATAAAGTGATCAACAGATTAAAGACCATCAAAGTTGTTAATTAGGCCATAAACATGTCACCTCAAGAAAACAGTAACATAAACAAATGCTATAAACGTATCTTGAATTGTTAAATAATTTTAATCAAAATCAAGCCTAGCGTGGAATTATTATTTCCCATATGTACGTTAACTATGAGATAACTATAAAATGAACACTTTATTATACTAGCATACCATTACCGGAAATCTGACTTTCATCGATCAAAAATATTTTTTATGAGAATTTTAAGATCAAAAGTTGTACAGTTTATGCTATTAAAGATTAAATGGGTATAATCCTGCATGCGGCTGTAGTTCTAGGTCTACTATTAAAGTGTTCTCAGATTTGGCGTTATTCAATATATTCTCTAGATCATATCGATCAATGTCAAACCTACCCATGGGGATCTTTCCATGCCTTGATTTGGACAACGATTGTTTTATTTCGTTGGACACTTAAATTCGTGGATAAAGTCATCCACGAAAACCACGAAAATTGGTACCCCACGAATAAAAGTACTTTCACAGTACTACATGTTTAGATTCAGCATATCAAAAAAGTCCAAGAATTCAAATTTTGTTAAAATCAAACTTAGTTTAATTTTGGACCCTTTGGACTTTAATGTAAACCAATTTGAAAACGGGACCAAAAATTAAGAATCTACATACACAGTTAGATTCGGTATATCAAAGAACCCCAATTATTCAATTTTTGAAGAAATCAAACAAAGTTCAATTTATACCCTTTGGGCCCTTTATTCCTAAACTCTTGGGACCAAAACTCCCAAAATCAAACCCAACCTTCCTTTTATGGTCATAAACCTTGTGTTTAAATTTCATAGATTTCTATTTACCTCTACTAAAGTTAAGGTGCGAAAACCAAGAATAATGCTTATTTGGGCCCCTTTTTGGCCCCTAATTCCTAAACTGTTCAGACCTCAACTCCCAAAATCAATCCCAACCTTCCTTTTGTGGTCATAAACCTTGTTATTCAAATTTCATTGATTTCTATTTACTTATACTAAAGTTATTGTGCGAAAACCAAGAATGAAGCTTATTTGGGCCCTTTTTGGCCCCTAATTCCTTAACTGTTGGAACCAAAACTCCCAAAATCAATCCCAACCTTCCTTTTGTGGCAATAAACCTTGTGTCAAAATTTCATAGATTTCTATTTACTTAAACTAAAGTTATAGTGCGAAAACCAAGAAAATGCTTATTTGGGCCCTTTTTGGCCCCTAATTCCTAAAATGTTGGGACCAACACTCCCAAAATCAATCCCAACCTTCCTTTTGTGGTCATAAACCTTGTGTTAAAATTTCATAGATTTCTATTCACTTTTACTAAAGTTAGAGTGCGAAAACTAAAAGTATGCGACGACAACAGCGCAAACGTGATACCAATAAAAGACGCGGTTGTATAAAAATTAAGAATCTGAATACATGGTTATATTTGGCATATCAAAGAACCGCAATAATTCAATTTTTGATGAAATCAAACAAAGATTAATTTTGGACCCTTTTGGACCCTTATTCGTTGGGACCAAAACTCCCAAAATCAATCCCAACCTTCCTCTTGTGGTTATAAACCTTGTGTTAAAATTTCATAGATTTCTATTAACTTATACTAAAGTTATTGTGCAAAAACCAAGAAAAATGCTTATTTGGGACCTGTTTTTGGCCCCTAATTCCTAAACTGTTGGTACTAAAACTTCCAAAATCAATCCCAACCTTCTTTTTATGGTCATAGACCTTATGTTAAAATTTCATAGATTTCTGTTCACTTATACTAAAGTTATTGTGCGAAAACTAAGAAAAATGCTTATTTGGGCCCTTTTTGGCCCCTAAACTGTTGGGACCAAAACAGCCAAAATCAATCCCAACCTTCCTTTTATGGTCATAAACCTTTGTTTAAATTTCATAGATTTCTATTTACTTTTACTAAAGTGAGAGTGCAAAAACCAAATGTCCTCAGACGACGACAAAGCCAATGCTGACGCCAACGTGATACTAATATACGACCAAAATTTTTTCAATTTTTGCGGATTTTTGCAGTCGTATAAAAAGAACGATAAAATTATCTGTCCTTTCCTTCAACTATGATCTTTAAAACATAAAGAACAAGAAAGTTGGAAAAAAGTTGTGATACACTTATTGAGTTAATGAATTGATATTCAAATAAATAAACTGATAAATGGCCATTAGTTCTTGATCTTTATCTTTCACAAATATTCAGGTGTTGAAACATTGCACAGAATGTGTTTACATCTACACAAGAAATGTTTTGTGACAGAAGCTTAAATTGTAAGAAATTCTACAGAGAAATATAACATCAAATAAGGTTTCTAAATAACACTTGGCTGCAATGTTCTGAAAATATGGAAACAATTTCTTACCCTCATAACTTTTAAATGATTCAAATATTTCAATGAGTCCATTTGTAGTTAATTGTTCATGGTATTTGGATGCAATCTGCACACAAACTTGTAGATTTTGTCTAATGTTGGCCTGCAACATGGCTTTAAGACATTCTAATGAATCTTCTACTGACAGTGATCCAAAGTAGTTAACCAGCCACTGAAAGCAACCAAATTAGGATATTACAAAAAAGATATATGTGTTTTGGTCTCGAAATGTTTTTTTGGATTTTGTAGGTTGGGTACCTGTCTCAATGATATCTTTTTCTTATAACTGGCTAAATTTTCTAATGCATGTCTTTTAAAATCTCAGATGCAGGAACCATACCTAAACTAATTTTTTCTTAACTCTGAGATACAGTTACTGATGCACAATTCAGAATTACTGTATGTTTTCAAATTAACTATTAACAACACACATAATGTTTTTTTGTTGTTTCTCAACAAAACTAACTTAAAAGTCTTTGTGCTTATTATGCAACTACCAGCACAGTAATACTGTGATATCTGTCAACTAAAGTTTTTAAATAACTATTACAACTATAATTTCAACAGTCAAGGGCTGGATGAACATAACGTTTGTTTTTTTTTGTTTTTGTTTTTATCTTTTGGTTGGTACAGTTTGATGTTCCATTAGTTTTGACAATTTTTATTATTTTTTGTAAAACTTACCTCTGGGTTTAGCAAATGTGTGTGAACAACTGCTCTCTTGATGTCATACAAATCTGTGTAGTGTTCTAAAGCCTAAAAATATTAAGTCAAATATCCATATAGAAATAAACTTGATTTTTTAATTAATAGAAAACTGTTTAGTTGTATGAAATAAGTTAACTAACACCAGTCATTTTCTTTAACTCTGAACTTTTTAAGAATTTATCTTTGGAGTTAACAGAATAAATCACTTAACTTAAAATGAAACATAAATTCACAGAATGAAACAAATTATCATCTATCAATTTTCAATATGGGTCCAGCCAAACATCAAAATGCAGAACTTAGCCAAGAACTGCTATCAAATGGGGAAAAAAAAACAACCTTTGGAATATTGAAAACTAAAAAGTATTTCAAAAGTGAAATTATCAACAATGGTTGCTATGAATTTAAATGAATCCACAATATCCTTTTCTTAAGGAAAAACCTAAAGAAAGAATGAAGAACAACTTACTCTCTGAAGAAGTCCAGCTTTTTCACAGAGTTGTGCAATGTGTGCTTTATCATAGTGTGTAAACATCTGGTTCCCTAAGATGGCATCTGCTACCTGTAATAGAAAAGACATGATCAAATAATCCAGAATAATAGTTGATAGTTAATCTAAATTATAAAACACTATTTAACAAACAGAAAATAATAATTAGAAAACATACATGCAGATACTTTTATCTGTAGGAAACCATTTTCTGAATTTTTAGAAGTTCCCTTTCTGGTATCAACATTTTTAATCTTTAATTTTAATGCAATATATCCTACATTAGATCTGCATAATTAATAATTTTCTTAAACAAAACTCTAATTCTTTAAAAAACACAAATATCTGAGGTTAACTTCAATGAAAGTTTCAAACAACTGAGACATTACTCATACAAACCAAAAATTTAGATAGTATCATCCATCTTATTGTATAAAGTTATAAACATCAAATTGTCTTATTCTAACCCGACAACATTACCTGGGGTGCTGACAGCAAATTCATTTCTAGAAGTCTAGTTTGTAGAGGACCTTCTGATGGTCTGTTGTTCTTCAATGCATCAAGTAAGAATGATGTACACTGTTGTATCAAGTTAAACTCCATAAACACATCCACAATCTGCAATAAATATAATTATCAAAATCTTATCTATTGCACACTATTCAAGTAATGCTAAATGGGAATTTATCTACAAGAAATATCACCTTCAATAAACTACAATAAATTTATATATCTTCAGGAATATTGAGGGTACCAAAAAAAACTTTTTTATCAATTATACAGTTTTCAAGAGGTAATAGAGGAGATTAACTTGAACTTATACCAAATATTTAGATACACACATGGTTAAATTGTTATTTCGGCTCGTTATTGTACCTGATTTAGATCAGCTAAAGGTTCATCATCTTCAACCAACATCTGTGCAAAAGCTAAACCCTGTTCAGGGTTAATTCTCATTATGTTTCTTAACAATGAGATAAAATCTGGCGTGAAGTTGACTTTCTTGGCATACAATACAATCTTCTGGAATTGTCCTGTCTCAGCAAAACACTGGATGACTTTCATTGGCACATTAGCTCTTAGATAAACGGATAAAGCTAGAGTTGGGTCAGTAGGTTTTACCAAATCCCCAAGTTCTTCACTACACTCAAGCTTAAATAAAAACAATGAATGGCTTGTTATTTCTCTATTTGTAAAATAATTTAATATGCAAAGTGTGCAATTGTATCAAATTTAACAACAAGAATTATCAATCAAAAATTAACTTTTTTAATATTTACACGATCTGGCATGATACTTTCACTTCAACTATATGATTCTGTCCAGTGTGGAAGGTCTACCATCATACAGAATAGTGTGTACAGGAAGGGTGAAATGATTTCCAACCTAGAGAGTGTGTCTAGTAAGCAGGTTCAATATTCATATAGCATTAACATGTTCTTGTCTTTAATATGTTATATAAAACAGCTGTCCATTCATTAGAATTACAATGTTAAACATTTCATAATTTATGTAATTTATTGTACTAATACACAACACGACTTCTACTACTTTCTTAAGCTATCTGCAGAAATTTTACATGTTAATAGATCAATATACAACAATGATATAAAAGAGGGACGAAAGATACCAAAGGGACAGTCATATATAAGCTGTTCCATTATTTATTTTTGATTTGGTATATAGATAATAAAATCATGTATTGAATTCGAAGAAAGTAAAAGAAATTGGATAGTCCAAAGTAACAGGGAAGCATGATGGAAAGAATGAAACAAGTGAAACTGTGAGCTACTGCTCACTGATGATACCCCTGCCACAAGTGGATAATATTAATAGTGTAAAAATATGCAAGTGTTCGGAAAACAGGAATTTATCGAATGATGACTCTGAAAACGCATCACACACGGTATAGCTGACTTATATAAACCTTGAAACCAAATTTCAGAAATCCTTGTATTGTAGTTCCTGAGAAAATTGTGACAAATTTTTTTAACTTGGCTATCATGTTTAAAATCATACAAGTGTTCGGTAAACAGGAAGTTGGCGAGTGATGAATCTGAAAACGCATCACACGGTATAGCTGACTTATATCAAGCCTGAAACCAAATTTCAGAAATCCATGTAGTGTAGTTCCTGAGAAAATTGTGACAAAATTTTTTAACTTGGCTATCATGTTTAAAATCATACAAGTGTTCGGTAAACAGGAAGTTGGCGAGTGATGAATCTGAAAATGCATCACACGGTATAGCTGACTTATATCAAGCCTGAAACCAAATTTCAGAAATCCTTGTTGTGTAGTTCCTGAGAAAAATGTGACAAAAATATTCATGGTACGGACGGACTGACTGATGGACTAACGGAAGGATGGATTGAAGGACAGACAGAGGTAAAACAGTATACCCCCCTTTTTTTCAAAGCAAATCAAAATCTATATCCTTATCTTCACATAAACTTCAATATCTTCCAGAAAAGAGTAAGAGTTTTGTTGATTAGTGAAAATCATAAGATTTACGAACACTATTCAGGAAATATCTGTGATAAGTAAACCAGTAAAATATATTGCACAAATCATGAATAGTGTTTTTCTGATAAATACATCCTAGTTTCCCCTTATAAATTATATATTCAAGGACAGGCTATTATTTCATTCTACCAACAATAAACAATGGCTGATTGGATAAAAAAAAATTGTTTTCAAACATGCTTCCCCTTCCACATTCCAATAACAATGATTTCTATTCAAGTCAGTAATTTCTCACTTGGATTTATAGTATTGTGATTATCCTAAGAGCTGGTAACTTAGATTCTGCAGAGTCAAACCTAAGATTTTGACATTGGTATTTACTACTTAAATTAAATTTCCAGCAATGTGAGAGTTGCTTGATGTACAAACCTTGTCCTCTTTGAGCCATTTTTCTAATAGCTGTTTTCGACCTTGTTGCAGCACAGGTCTACACAATTCTAGTGACTCATACTTGTTCAGCTGGCCCTTGTCTAACAGAATACCAAAGTACTGTAACAATGGTGAGGTTGCACCTGGCTGAGCAGGTACCTGCTGGAATCTCTGTATTGTCTGTGGTGTTCTTAATATACCCTAAAATAGTAAAACCATTTAAATTTGGGAACATTTCTTATCTATAAATGAAACAATTACTAGTGTTTTCACAGAACCATAAAAAGAGAAGGACTGTCAAGGGTAACACTTACAGCAGGGCAAACACAATTGTTATTGGAAGTGGAGGTTTACAAATAAACAATTGTTAAATAAGGTAAAATTGTAAATAATGATTTAAGTTTACAATCTAATTTCTTAAATAGAGTTCATTCTTTTTTTCAACAAGGGAAAAGTTTCAGTTGTGTTGTACAAATGACTTTGGCAAAACCATGAAATCAAATATCCACAAAAATAAGATTTTTCCTCAATTCACAAAAAAATCATATTTATCAAATTACAGGAATCTACAATAATTTATGTACAGTTTTGCATGTATATGGATCAGCCTTTTAGGCATACAAATGCTAACTTATTCTAATGTTTAATTAAAAACCAAATCCTCTTTACCTTGGGAGCACTAGCAGCTGCCTTTGCTGCTTCTGCATAATTTCCACTTTGGAACAAAGCATTAAACTTCCTGACAAACAGGTCTTCTCCACCTTGTAGGTTAGCCCTGGTTGCTATTTTGAGTGCCAAGTCTGGGTTGTTTAAGGTAGTAGTGATGTACTGTACTATGTTGTCCTCTTCTACACTCACTGATAAAACCTAAATCGACAATAATAATAATCAATTTAATTTTTTAATAAATTTAACTTGCTATACAACAATAAAATTGAATCCAAGAGCATTCCCTTTGGTCTGACAAATTAATGTTTTCACTGTAATAAAAATAAAAATTAAACTTGCTAGGGTTTAAAACATTCAGTGATGTAAGCATATAGTTGATCTTTTTCTTTTCTTTCTTACTTTTAAATTGTTTCCAACATTTTAGGGTAAAAGAGAGAAACACTTTTCAAAATTGATTGTTGATGGGGGAATGAGAGGCAATTACAATACAACAATTTAATTTGGGTGTTGCATTTTTCTAAGAATTTTTGAAGAGGTTATCCTGATTATTACATATTTATTACAAAATGAAAATTTTATATTATGGGTGGTTTTAAATCTGGAACAGCCCTAATTAATTTTTATCAATATTCAATATTCAGTCATACATACTTGATAAATATGTTTTTAAACAAGCATAAACAAACGTGTATGAAGTTTTCAATTTTCCCTTCCTCAAACTTTTAATTCAGAACATATCAAATTATGTTATTAGAGTCACTTAAAGTACTTAGGGTACTTTTAAGACTAAATTTTTACTTACCTGTCCTTTTCTGTTGACACCAATTATTCCTGATGTTGCCTCATGTGGTGCAGTAACAAAGATTGTGTCACCACTGATCCTGTTCATATAAATACATGTTCCAGTCTCAATGTCATACAGATGAATGTAACCATACTTTGTTATCAGGAAAGATACTCCATGTTTTGGACTGACCTGCAAGAAAGTATGAAAGTATAGAGTTATATGACACTCAAAGGATACTTCCATTTTATTGTCTTTCAATTTCATCAAACAAACTGAAGCTGACTCATATAAACATTTAAAGGAGTACAAAAACTTATATATACTCTATAACTTGTGCTTTTGAAGTGTTTTTTTTTTCTTTCTTTAAACCTCTTAAAGACCATCTATGTAATATGAAAAATATTATCATATCTTTAATATCTGATACAAAGTTATGACAACAGATTTGCATATTTGACTAAACATTCAAGCTATGATTAGTTTAGTAAATTATGAGTATCTATTATTTTGCAAATTTCTTTTTCTCTTTTCACAATATTTTTTCAGTTATCTGTTTTTACCTGCATTGCTACAGGAAAGTCATTCTGTGCTTCTGGTGGAAAGAATACATCAACAGCTTTCTTAGCAAATGGCTGGTTACCCTGAGGTGGTTGTCCAACTTCAATTACATGTAGCTACAATATAAATCATAACTTACTATATAAACATCACTTCAAGTTACATAATATCTTGTTACAGTCAGATTTTAATATTAATTGGACTATCCTTTCTTTTTAAATACTTTTGATTTAAAAGAAGAAACCCTGACCTATTGAGTATATGTGACAGACTTTACCTTGCCTTCTTGAGCTCCACATTCAAACATAAAGAGGGTTGGTGGATTAAGGTTATTGACTACTTTTCCTTGCCTCCTTGAGCTGCTCTAAGTACAGCAAAATAAAAAGAGGGTTGATGGATTTGGGTTATTGTCTACTTTACCTTACCTCCTTGAGCTCCAAGTACAGCAAACATAAAGAGGGTTGATGGATTTGGGTTATTGTCTACTTTACCTTGCCTCCTTGAGCTCCACGTACAGCAAACATAAAGAGGGTTGATGGATTTGGGTTATTGTCTACTTTAAAGGTGGAAAACGCTGCAGCATGTCCTTCTATTGGCTGACTGACTTTTCTCTCAGTAGAATACAACTGCATGGCTCCTACTACTCTATTTTGCTGTAAATTAAAACAGAAAATATGAATCTACAATTAATATCAAATAAAGGAGGAATACACATTGTATATATTGTGAATGCCCTTCGATCAAGTTATGACAATGTTTTTTATGCAATGAGTCAAGATTTACATGCATTTTTAGATATTTCCTGTGCGTGAATAATTTTCAACCAATAAAAATAAAATCCTTCAAATTAAATTATGACTGAAATCAATTAGAATAGATGAACAAAAAAATAATGTTTTGATACTCTTACAAAAAAAAGCTTCTGATTGAGCTCAATATTTATATTAAAACAGATCTTTTGACTACCTTTAAGGCAAGGGTTGTGACATGGGCATTACCGATATGTGTTGATTGTGCATTTCAAAGTCTGGATGGAGATAACTCAACTTTTTCTCTGCTGTATCTTTTTTGTTAATTATTTAGGATAGTTTGCAGTGACTGAGCAAGTGATTTAGTCTGCATGTGTTTCCACAAGTGAACCACGAGATATTAAGAAAATGTGATGCTGCAGGATGTAATGGAGATTGACCTGTTTATTTACTGATATCTGACTTATTGATTTTGAATAATCATCTTCTAGTTTTTTCTTATGACATAAATTTAAAATATGGAACTTTAAATCCTTTCAAGATAATTAAGGCTTATGTTGAGAACTAAGATTTAATTTTCGTTATTCTATATATATATATTTAACCTATGGACTATTTTCTACATAATTGGTAAACAATAAAAACATAAAAGCCATATTAATAGCATGCTTTATTCCAATTTCCAACAATTTCTACAACAGCTTTTGTTAGTAAAAAAAAAAGAAACTGCTGCCTAATTCATGCAACTAGGCTAAGGCATAATTTTTATGACATAAGATGAAGGTCAAATGAGAGTCTACTTAAGGGTTGGGATTTATATATGTACATATGTTAAAGAAACAACTGTGTCAAACACAATTTGATGTTGTGGGAATATATAATATTTTCAATATGTAGAAATGTGATTTTTTTTTGGTTAGATCTGATCATCATTGTCAAAAGTATAAAAAACAGACACAAAAACATAAAACTAATGATCCATCTACTAAAACATGTATCAGAGTATACAAAAAAATATCTTCTGCGGTAACTGTCAGCCTTTCTCTCAAAAGCTAAATATTTTTGTTTATATCCCTTTCCCCTTCCCTTCTGCGACACTACATTATTGACAGACTAGGTAAGAAGGTGAAGTGTATAGAAGGTGGGTGTGGCCTATACTTACTGCTGCCTCCTGCCCCGTCTGAAATGTCAATAAATGTATGGTAGAACACTTAAAGTGAGCAGGATACCTGTACTATATTTTCAACATCGTTACAAAAATGTACATTGTTTTCATCATGTTAACTAGTATCTAATCAAAAATTGATCAACATTTATCACCAATCACCAATATGAGAAAAGGAGCAATTTTTAAGCATGTTGGTTCTTATCTCCCTTGTCAACAAATTTATTAGGTATCAATTCGATCATAAACCAGAACATCTTTTATACATAATTGTTTCTTTAAAATGAGAATTTGAAGAAAAGAAATCCTCTGCATATAGTACAGATATCCTAAAAAGATGTTATAAATATCACATATTAATTCCTAAAACTGGCATTTAGAGAAACCTGCTACAACAAAGGATAGAAATACACCTATGTGAATTATATTCTCTATGTTTGTGCTACGTTTTAACTACAGTTGTTACATAGCGATGAAATGAATGTATTTTATGTTTCAATATTAAAAGATCAATTATAATTTTAAAACAAAGAAACAGCCTCTTGCCCTGCTTGCTTCTGTTAATTAAGAAAATTGATCCTTTTTTACCACAGTATCCTCCAAATTCAAATTTTGTTACTTGTGAGCTTTTACTCAATTTAGCTTGAACAATAAGAACATAGTAAATTTTATATAAACTTTCAGTAAGACTTTTTCACCAACATGTGTTGAAATAATAATTTCACAGTTTAATACGAAAACTTACTGATTTCTGATGGCTATTAAAGGAAGATATTACAAAGACAAGCAAAACAAAGAGAACTGTTTCCCTGCCTAGATAAGTATTTACCTGTGCTGATATTCCAATTAACAGCAGCCATTGTTGTTTAGCATCTGTCCTGTAGTTGATGATCTGACACCCAGCTAAGTTAGTGTGACGATCAAACATCTTCTGTGGTTGGGAGTCACCTAAAATAGAAGGGATTAATATACATCAACATATTGAAAATACAATTGTAAAGGGGGTGGGGAGGAGGAGTAAATCTCAAGGTTCTTTCCATCATTTCTACCCAAATCTACATACAATGTGCATTATTTCAAATACAAATCATTAATTAATTTCTTTAGTCATGTTTTAAAGCTTTATTTTAATAAATTTTACAGATTGTTTTTTTTAAAATCACTAATGCTATTACCTATTAAAGCATTCATTTAACAAGAAATAATGTTCTCCAATCTGTAACGCATTCACTCTGGGAGTCTGTGGTAGATGTACGATATAAACATCTAATTAGGTAATTAATGGTAAGTTATTTAGCCTGGTTTAAAAATCTTTAATAGAGACAACAAAGATACCTGACATTTAGATTTTTTTTTTTATTCTTGTAGACTGAAAAAAGTTACCTTTGATTAAACTAAACTGTTCAACATTAACCTACAAATGCCTGGATGCTGACATCCTGCTGAAAGTGCAATAGCAAGCACCTTAAATGTTCCTGTGACTTATAGTACTGTGTTTTTGATTTTGATATACATGTAACTTGAACCAAATGTCAGAGGAACATATAAAAGTATGTAAAATTAGTCCCTACTGTCTTATGTGTGATGATTCGTTATGTAACAATATGATGATGTGAAATTTGATATACCCGTAATCCAATTCTTAAATTGATTTTTAATGCCAAGAAATTGTTCCTACTTCTGTAACTGAACCAGCATGCAATATATGCAAATTAATGTTCTAATGATTCTGATAAGTCAGTGGACTTATATAGACATCAATAGGCATACATGTACATGTTTACAGTTCAGAAATTCCTACATCTCAATATGAAAATCATACTAACTCAAACACAACAAGTAGTTATAGGTTGTATTGACTTACTTTTGACAAAGTTTTAAAACATGATATAAATGTAAAAAACAACAACATGCAAACATATATGATATCTTTCTCATGGATTACACAATTTAGGAAGGGATAAGCCCAGAAATCCCAAAAACTTTATATGGTAAACTAAAAAGTAGGCAGATAGAAAATCTACCACAGCGTTTTTTGGTCAAGATTGCCCTTCAAGCATGTATCAAATCCATATTGCAAGGAATGGAAGCTAATATATACTAAAGTTTTAAAAACCTATTTTCCCACCACAAGAGTATCATCATGCATATTTACCTTGGCCTTTACAGAAATGAAGGCAGACATGATCATAATAAGATTTATTTCTTCCATTATACACAAAATACAACATGAACTAAAACAATTATCTTTTTTCCTAGTTGAAATGTTAAAACATTTGTTGTGAACTTCATAACTATTGTAAATTTTGTTTTATGTCATTGCTGAACAAACTACATTGCACAAAAGTGACATATATCTTTTATATCTTTGTAAATAAATACAAGATAGACTCTACACACCAAAGAAGCTTGATAATCACCCTAAAATGTACAGCAATCAAGTATTGCATAATTGGTATATATCAAAGATCAACAAGAGGTGTTCTGCTTTCCTTAGAATCAATGACATCTTTGGTTTCATCACTTGTTTTAATAATTATAGAAATGAGTGTCAATTTTCAAGTAAATTTAAAAATAGAAGATGTGGTATGATTGCCATTGAGACAACACTCCACAAGAAACCTAATGATGTAAAAGTTTACAACATACTGATATGTTAAGAACATGCAAGATTTTAATTTAACTAGCATTTCATTAAAAAGCCACTGCGCTGCATAAGAAACATTGATAGTTCCTATTAATATATCACTTCCATGAATTTATAAACAAACAAGAAATCTAAAATCTTTCCTCAATCCCAGAATTCTCTGTTCGACCTATCACATTAAAAAAAAAGTTACCTTCCATGCCCCAATGATAACAAGCTACATCTGTTACCAAGGCAACTGTATTCACAGTTATCCATTTCCAGAAAACAACTTCCTCTGTCATGGTGTGGGACTTCATTTTACTCTTCATTTCAATGTTAAAAATCTGTAAGGTCTTTCCAGCTATAAAATGACAAATCAAAAATTATCAGACATATCAAAAACACTTCACAAATTACTAAACAGTAAACAAAATTGGAAAAATTTGCTGGGAGTCGGACAAATATTGGCCATTCACTGGTTTCAAATGTCTGGTGTATCTGGAGTCGGACAAATATTGGCCATTCACTGGTTTCAAATGTCTGGTGTATCTGGAGTCGGACAAATATTGGCCATTCACTGGTTTCAAATGTCTGGTGTATCTGGAGTCAGACAAATATTGGCCATTCACTGGTTTCAAATGTCTGGTGTATCTGCTAACTTTTTCTTTTTAAATTTTGTGATTTTGATTTCCCCCAAACATGGGCTTAACATAAGATACAGAAGTTACCTGACCTAGCATGACTAGTATCAGAGAAAACAGGTTAACTTTTCATATTGCACAAATATTTTTTTTATAATTTCAATTTTTGACAACTTACACAGATGTTAAATTAGGTCTAAATCTGTTTAAAAACTTTTTTACAGGATTTGAATCCCTATTTCTTTTAATACATTTTGTGGAAATCAACAAAATAATCATGTTAATCTATTCACACCCTTTAATATTTACCTTTGAGTGCAATTACTTTGCTAGCAGGGTTCATGATGGCAGAGTCTGCTGAGATGGGTCTTCTAATAGGATTAGAAGAATCATTCATATCAATGATGACAACTTGGGCAGTTTCTCCCACTTTCTCTCGAATACAAATAAATTTGTCAGACTCCATGGTAAGAGTACTGAACCCAATATTGGCAGCATTGATTCCAACATTTTGGAGCTACAAAACCAAAAAAATCTAAAATTAGTAACTTTAATCTATATATAATGTGTTATAAAAAATATTGTAATTATTCATGAGAAAAGATGAAAATTATTCCATGATTCTAGTTTTCATTCTATGAGTCTTTTAAAACAAGTACAAAAGGCGCAGCTGTCCTTAGTTACGAATATAGTTATCCACAAATAAACCTTTGACTTATTTGACCTATAAGTCTAGTACATCTACATGTACATATGAACAGTGTACATTGTACCCTAAAATCCCCTAACAAGTTAACCACAGAGAATGTCAATATAGTTCAGTTTATCAGTGGTTTGTGATCAATTTCTTGATAAGTAATATCAGTGATAGATGTTTCAAAAAGTAAAAACCTTTATTATCTGAAAATTAATTACAATAACCTTCAACTCTAATCATTTATTCATGAAATGCAAAGGTATTGAGATAACAAATGAAAAAGATAAAGTACAGAATCCTCAAACAAACTGGCTGATTAGCTCCATTTATCATATTAACGGACTACAAACATTGCCAAGAAAAGTATAGTGACATGATACATTGACACAGTTTTTTAGTTTAAAAAATTTTCAACAGAATTTAATTTCTGTTTACTGTACATGAATAAGATAAGAATATGGAGTATAATTACCAATGAGACAACTATCTAACATGTTTACTGAACATGAATAAGATAAGAATATGGAGTATAATTATCAATGAGACAACTATCTAACAGCAACAAGGTCAAAATGAAGTAGATTTAAGCAACTACAAGTCATGCTTCAGTCTTCAACAAGGAGCAAAACCAATACGGATTAGTTTGCTATGACAGTCCCACCCTGACAAAAAGTTAATGACCCAAATTTTGTATGTTGGCCATGGACAATGGTCAAAAAATGTATCTGTTCAATGTCAGGTGCAACATGTATATTGGTTTTTGTAGACCAATATATTCAGATTCTAATCAAAGTTAAAATTATCTTTTATAATTATGAAATGATTATAAAAATTCTCAAGAACAAACACTTCAAATAAAACTTTATGAATGCAAACATAAACATTGATTAGCAAAGCTTCACATTTGACTTAACAAAGCTTTTTTCAAACAAGAATGGTTATTGGTTTGAAGATATTTGTATATTTCAGTGAAAACATGTGATGACATGTGGTACTTTTTGTATCAAATAAAGAAATAGGACTATTACAACAATTTATATTATTTTTTTTTACCGATCCCCACCCAGATTTTTCTATTTTCTTTTCTAAAGTCATGGAATAAAAGTACAAATTAGCTATCAATTATTTATTGGATTGTTCAGATAATGTCCAAACAAATATCAAAAACAACAATAAAATTAAAAATAATTGTATAGAAGTGGTCATCAACTGATTATTTAAGAGTGGCATGATACAGAACTATTGGTTTTATTGATCTCCAGTTTTGCTACCATAGAAAACTGTATATATTGATTTAAGAATGGTATTATCTGTGTACAAGTGTATTTCCAATATAAATTGAGTATAACATGCTTTCTAAATTGAGCTGGAAAAAAATCTGTTCATGTCTTGTCAAATCAATCAGCATGATCAGTAATTTAAAAGCCACAATCAACTGAATGTTGTGAAATATTCATAAGTTATGCCTAATCATGCTAATGATTCAAATCATTGTCTTTCAAATATATCATACTTAAATGACATAAAAATGTTTTCGTTCAGAATATAAACATTATCTATAATTATCATGATTATTAGATATTTTTACTGTCCTCCTCACTTCAGAGAACTAAAAAGACCATCATACATGGTAGGTCAAAACACGTACACATGTAGAAATGTACATGATGTATGTTCTACAGTTGTTCCCTGTCAATATTCTTATTATAATAAAGAACAGAGTACTAGTGCAGTCACCCCCTGCATTAAACACGATTTATCTTACAAATGATACCAAGACAATAACTTAACAACCACTTTTTGTTGTTCTTTTAAACTTCTTTATAAACAGTAGTGGATCCAGAACTTTTCCTAAGGGGGGGTCCGCTCCAGTCATGCTTCAGTGATTCCCTATTTAATCAACCAAATTTTTCCCACGAAAGGGGGGACCCAGGCCCCCCAGGGCCCCCCTGGATCCGCCTATGATAAATATGTTAAAAAAATATGCAATCTTCAAAGCAAATGCAATGTGATTTCTAATATTATTAATACATTTCTATATGTATATTTTCAAGTGCACCACTCGTTAAAATAATTTGCTTAGCACTAGTTTTAAAAAGAGTCAAAGACATTGCTGATATAAACCTATCATATAAGTTTTATAAAGTTGTGTCAAGAATTGTTTACAGGAAAGTGCTAACAATACAATTTTCATAGGCATATAAATCAATATTTCCAAGGGTCATACATGTAACTGTATTAAAAATTTTTATAGGCACTGATTTTCCAAATAAACAAAAACCTTTAATATAAGTTTCATTATTGTCTGACAAGTATTGTACACATGAAAGCACTAATGAAACAATTTTCAACAAGAATTGTACACAGAGTACTCTCAAAGCCATACAGGCAATTTTCAATATAATTAATATTTCCAAGGAACACAACTCTTTTTTTTTAACTCGTAAAAGATATTCCTAATATATACCTTTGAAAAAATTTCATACAATTCTGTACATCTGAGAGTGGTAAAGATACAAAATAATTATGATGTTTCAAATGGTGACAACTCTTCTAAAAAACTTTGATTGGCAATGACTTTATAACTCGCCCAAGACATTGCTGATATAAACCTATGATACAAGTTTTTTAACAATCTGACAGAATTTGTACACATGGGAGCATGAACAAGATTGGATTAAAAGGACAGACAGACATCCAGTGACGATGTGTATCTATGTCTCAGTGTCTTCCCTAGAAAATTCTTGATGCATGGTGGGTCTAAGATGAATTTGCAACACGATGCACGGCGTTGTTTTGTAGAATTATTTTTATTACACTTGTGAAATGAATTGTGCATGTCAGTTTAAAAACTTCACATAAATCTGCAATACAGTCAGGAACAATACTTAACATCTTCTCTCAAGGCCAGTCTGGATCCAAAAGTTTTTTTCAAGGGCCCTGTAGAATTTTTTTAGGCTCTTACCAGGTTTGTTTTTACTACAGGCACATACATATTAATAGTCTTGAATGTTCTTATATAAAAGCCAAAAATACATGTTTGAAATACCTTATACATGTAGCTTGTTTCTGATTATGATGGAAATAATAAAGGAATTAAATAAACATGAGTTTTTCAGAATTAAAATCCATTTAACCATGTATTTTCAGACTGGTGAACTTTTTATATATTTGTAATATTATTGAAAAAAAACAGCCCCCCTTTCCATACCCCTAGATGTAAATTATTTTAATAAAAAAAAGTATTATCAGTTTCACCCCAAGAAATTATTAATTTTTCATGAATAAATCTTAGCAGTTAATCAAAAAATTATTTCCAAAATGAAATTCCTACTGTCTATAAATAACAATGAAATGTAACTGTTTCCTGTTAATAAGGGGTTTCCCGAATTTTCCCGCCAAAAAGCACATGGCTTTCAACAATTGTAAACAAAGCCAAGGTGGTGTGCGTGAACAACAAAAGGTCTGATGGTTTTATGTGACGTCTGCATATGGTCAAAATCAAGCATGTGTTGTCATTCTGAGAAAAGTGTTTTTGTTGGACTAGCAGAGAGACAAGGTATTTGCATAAAAAAAAACACTTCTTGAGAAGACAGGGATTGAGCTGTACTTTGTACATGTCAATGGGATTTTTACAGTTGCAGTCTATTTTACCCCATATGTCTTAATTTTCATTATTACTGTAATGATATGTGGGTATTGCATGCTATACTTGTTAGTCCCCTTCCCGTTGAAATTCATTGTATTTGAACTAAATTCTAATGTTATCGATAACTTCAATGTCATAAAATTTTAACTTATTTATAACTTGCCATGGTGTAAACTTCAAATATATATATATATATTTATATACAACTCGTCTAAACATCAGCCCAACAATGAATGTATAATCTGTAAGAAAGCAAATTTTTTGTTCTTCCCTCCCCGGGATTAGAACTCATGCTACTGAGATATCGCGACACCAATCGCTTGCACTGTATCAGACGGCTGACGGGCTAGACCACTGGACTACAATGGCTTCACAAAATAAAGCTTTTGATGGCCGGGTGTTACCTTTCCTCGTCAGTTTTAATCTAGCGTCATAATACAGTACATGATATATACAATGTAAGGCATGAAGATGGAATTGTTACAGATCAGCTGAAATATCTATTGTAAATTAAAGGATCCTACAAATTTATGCAAGATACAGTCACAGAAATAAGTATAGATTATAACATGGCCTTTTCCATATTGGCCCTGGTATCATCCCGAGACTCCCATATCGGCCTCGAGGCTTTAGCCGAGGGCCGATATGGGTCGAGGGATGATACCAGGGCCAATATGGAAAAGACATGTTATAATCTATTTATCACATATCTAAGTTCTGCAGAATAGAGACACAAAGTTCAATTATTACAATTTAAGGAAACATAACAGGTAAAATTTTAAATTTTGTATCACAAAAGTGTCATTATAAAGGACGCAATGACGTGACGTCATTTGGAATCAGGGCACAATATCAATATCGTCTTTTTTGCCCCGTGCAATTTTGAGGTTATTGCATATGCAAAACCCAACGTATTCGTAACAAATATGTGATAATTATATTTATAACAAGTACCTCTGAACTAGTAACAACTCTACAACAGATTTATCCATTGGATCACAAGCAGTGATGGTGATACATGGCTGTGTACATTCTGTATATATACAACTCGTCTAAACATCGGCCCAGCAATGTTAGATCTGTTTCGCAAATTTTTTGTTCTTCCCTCGCTGAGATTCGAACTCATGCTACTGAGATATCGCAAAACCAAATCGCCTGCACTGTATCCTACACGCTATATATACATATATAACAAATATCAAGTCAATATCTTCAAGTATGACAAAAAAGTGTTAAAAACTGAATATCTTAGTGAATTGAAGACTCTGCACAAAATTATCAAACTTGAACAAACTGAACTTGATCTGTAACTTGTCATGATAAAACTATATACCAATTATCAAATCTATATCTTCAAGAATGATGAAAAGGGGTGGAAAACTGATGATCTAAGTGATTTTCTAAGTCAAAGGACCATACATGTAACTCTGCACAAGATCATTGAACCGGAACAAAACTCGAACTTGAACTGTAACTGGTCATGTTAAGACATTACTTCAAATATCAAATCAATATCTTCAATAGAAGAACTTTACAAGCCTGTCAGCAATTTTACAAGCCCATGATGTAGGTCTTGTGGTTAAGCATGAAGAAAGAGAATACTGAACATTATGTTGACAAAATCAATGCAGTGTTTGATATGAATATTAGTTGACCATTGATGCATTTAAATCTCAAACTTTCAGTTCATGCCACCAAAAAAATTAAGAAAACTTGAAAAGAGCCAACCAACATTGTCTTTTGAAATCACATGCAATATCAATGGATAGTGGAAATTGAGTATGAAAGATTGGTGCTGATGCAGCTATGTCCATTGTCCAGGCAATACTATAAACTTCAAATCCAGCTAGTTACATTTATATCCATGGCTATAGCATGATGGTAAAACTAAATTTTATGTAATGAGAGTGGAACGAAAATCATAAACTTGAAATAATTTCACAAGTAAAACAATTAACTTAAAAATTCCCTACTTGTGCAGACAAGACAACCAATGCAGATTTTGGGAAAACCATTCGTCCTGTCTGCCAAGAGGCTCTGACCAGTATTTTGAAGGTTAGTGAGGGTCCAGATGACCAATGTAAAAAAAGCCATTGCAGCACATTGGTCAGCACCAAAACATGTAGATCAATAAATTTTCTGCAGGGTCCCTAGAGTGTTTAAGTTATAAGACTTTCTACATTTTATGTCCTTTGTTATAACAACCCTGAACACCTGAGGTATCCACTTCAGGGACTCTATAGTTGTGTCGGTTTTCCTTTCCTCCATATAAATATTTGAAAAGTTTATAAAGCTTTAATATCCTAAATATTGATATTTTTTATAAAACGAGAGAGGACAAATCCAGGGCGTAGGGACTCTATGACGAACAGACGCAGCAAACTGACCCTTTAACTGCGTGCACATTGTACAGTACATTGTATATATATAGTACAAATGTACTTGTACAATGTACCAAATTAATGCAGGTGTACAATAACAGTGATGATAAAAAAAAGTCCCATGTCATGCCAAATTATACCCCAAAATCTGTCATGAAATTATTTAGGTACAAAACTAACTCATGCAAGTAAGATCCAGGAAAGTGTCACAAAAACCTTTCAAGCTGAAGCAGTTTAGAAGTAGTGGAAGCTAAAGGTGGAAGGAAGGACCAACAGCCTCAACACTGACATAATACAGTTTTCCCAATCTTATTCTACCCTTGATTTTTTTTAACTTTTTTACAAATGTACATCATGACGTACATATTGTTTGTCCTTCTCATGAACAATTGTACATTTTGTAGTGACCAAATGATAAAAGGTTTCAAAGTTTACATTGAATGTTGCAGTCTAAACAATGAAGTTATTGAGGTTATTAAGCACATTTATATACAAAATGTAGATCCCCTCCCAATCTGTTGATGATTACTTGTAAGAATAACTGTCAACAGTTTTCCAGTCTTAAACTTTAAAATAGGGTTGGCTTGTTACAAATTAGAAATTTGGAACATACGTAATGATTTGAATGACTCATACTAGCATTTTGAAATCATGGTAAAGTTCTGGTTAGGGGGCGTTCCGAGTAACACTTGTTTTACAGTCAGTAGAACTGTAGTAAAGCAAAAAATTCCACAAGCTATTGTAAATAAGAAATTTATTGAATTCATGAACAGAGTTGTCTCAGCATAAAAAGGTGACTTATGACGGTAAAAAAACAAGTTTATTTCCGGTTTTTTCGTGCCAAATCATCAACTGCTAAAATGCTCTCATTTTAAAAAGAAAGGGTGCATACATGATTTTTTTTATACACAACCAAGGTTTCTAAATAAATGTATCTTTCGCAATGATAAATGTAAACAATAACATAAAAATAGCTGTCAAAATAGTTAATTATTGTCTTGACGAGGGGCGTGAGTTCGGCATGTTACCGGTACGGCTAGCGTTTATTTACGCACCTGCAAATGCTCCTGGAATCGGATGGGCAGCTGTTGTGTCATTTTAATATCCAACCAGTCCTGGTTTAACTTTTGCTTCACGAAATGTAATAAAAAGGAATAATGACCGGTTCACCGGTACTTCTCTGGCTGACCGTAGTGTCTTTTACTGTTCAAGATGGCGGATCCCAGCGTAAGAATACAATCCGTCGCTTATCGTACCAACAAATTAGTACCAACAATCAATATCAATATCTAGAAAATATCTTTTCTTCTCAAAAATAATAGAATAAGATAGAAATAATCCTAAATTCTTATTGTTAAATTTGTAAACACTATTATCACTGAAAACTAAAGTTGGACTATATTGTATACGTATTGGAAAACCTATTAACCGTGCAATAATTCATTCATAGAGAATACTTCCGTGTCATGAATGACGTCAAAGGTCAAAGTTGTCCAATATCACATGATCATACATTGTGAAAGTCTAGTCAAAAGCTTTTCTTTAATATATTTTTTTAGTCCCCGATGCTGATGCTCTTTCGGGATCCGGGAATTCTTTTTTCGAATTTCGGGATGTCGGGATTTTTTTTTTAAATTCGGGACTTCGCCGGGGATTTCGTGTTTTAAGCCTGGAATTTCGGGATCAGGACCCTCCTACCCCTATTAACTTTTATAACCAAGGATTTGTAAAGTAAGATCTATACAAATTCTTGCTTTAACAAAATGAAAAAAGTACAATAAAGAATAAACCCGAACTCCATAATTAAATGGCAAAATCAAAAGCTAAAACAACTCTCAGTGTCAGATTCTTGACTTGGGGCAGACAGAAACATATAACATGTAATACAAATATGTCTCTGGTGCAGACA